>NC_050586.1:5772500-5847500 GCF_013368585.1 Megalops cyprinoides
GTGAGCCAGTGTGTCTGTGGCATTCCCTGAAGTCACATGCTCCCTCTTTCTGAGGTGAAACTCCCTAGAGCCACCCAAATGCAATGCAAAGCCAAGCTCAAAGTTTCCCTCCTTCAAAGTTTCACATTTTAATTGGAATGCTAACAAATGTGACGCAGCAAAATAGCACATGTAACTACATCATAGAGCATAGAGCATCTTAAGAAGAAACGAGTAGGGCCTAAACTGAAGAGCCAGTAATCTAAACATTTCATTTCATTTTTAAACTCCCCCCCCCCCCCCCCAAAATCTATCTAAACTTCAGTTTATAGACAGAGACAGTCCTCTCAAGTGACAGAAGTGTAACGATGAATTTAAGGTTCTGGAATCGCTGCATTATTTTGTTTCTTTGAACCTTCACAGGCAGGTGAAAGCTGAATTAAATGACGCCTTCTTCAGGAAAAAGACAGCAAGTCTACCTTTCATGTGAGTGACTGATGATGCAGGCACCAGGTTCATGGTCTAAAGGCAATTAGCAAATAAGGAATGTGGTCTGCAAAGCCTCTCACAGATATGCTAAATGGTGAATGAGAGACTTCTAAAGCCCCTGGGGTATTAACATTTAAATGGGATTGGGGTTTAGGTTTGCCCCTTCGAGGGGGGCATGGGAGGAGGGGGGGGGGGTTTGGCCATACTGTACAGCAACAATAGAGCCCCGCTGTTCATACAAAAGGATTTTTACAGTCAACAATGAGTGATTAACAGCACACAGGAGCGGAGGAAGAACACACAGAGCTCATATTTAAATCCCTGACTGTTGTTCAGAACTGTTTTCTAATGGGCGTTTTGTGTGTGAGAGGGCTTCTGAGCTGGGGCGTCGGCGATTGGTGAGCACTCAGTCAAAGGGGAATCTCCAGGGGAGAGCTTACACAATGATTAAGATGCTCTCTACACACAGGATTGAAAAAAAATTTAAACAGAGACCGGGACTTTTGCTGGGGTCACCCTTTCCATCGCTCTTATTTTGCAACAGAAACAGAAGAGGTTTTCACAGTTCAATCACTGGTTCAGCATCCGAGTTTTGCTGAACATACTGTTGCAGAGACGACTCCTTTCTGCCTGCTATTTCCAGGGGCTACAGCAGCATCAGCCATCAGAGCATAATGCTTCAGACACTGTCGGGTCACGTTAAAATGTACATTCCAGTTTTTGCCTAATTTTGTTTTAAACTCGCAGGCAGTAGTGATGCGGAACATACAGGAATATTCCAGAAGCTCTGGTACGTTTTCAAACCCACCAAATCAGCCTTGCCTATTCTGACGTCTCTGTTGAGCTTTTTTTTTTTTTTACCCCTTTCTGACTGAGCTGACCTCCTGCAATACTATCCATTATACATGAGAGAAATGTGAGGTACTGCAGTGTGTAAACACAGCCCCACAAAACACCCAACCACTTCCAGACTCAGAGAGGAATGAAAACCGCCTAACCCTAAAAACTAAACCTAAACTAAACTGAAGCTAATGCCTCTGGAATGCTTCCAAACATGCAAGCGTTGTACAAAAAGAATGCCAAGGCACAGCTACCTCACGTTACATCACACAGACCCCTTCCCTGACCTCCCGCCACCCATGCCCTGACAGCCTCTGATCGATCCGGTTCCTCTCGCGGTTCCGGTGGGATCCTGTCCGGTGATGGCAGGGGTTTAAATCGCCCTGACGGTGCGAGAGGGTGACAAAGCCATGTCTCAGCCTCATCTTGAACTCCACCCGTTTTACGGCCCTGCCCTCCGATTCCTCCCCCAGGGTCCATTAAAAGCTGCATTGTTTCCCAGGGGTCAGGCCAGGTTTCATTCCAAACTTTAACGCAACCAGGAAATGCAGCTCAGGCCCTCTAAAGCAGCTCAATAGAGGGCTGTCTCTTTAAAACACAACACCTCAGTGATTGAAAAAACATCTCTGCAACCAAAGTGCCTAGT
Organism: Megalops cyprinoides; assembly: GCF_013368585.1. NCBI lineage: Eukaryota > Metazoa > Chordata > Actinopteri > Elopiformes > Megalopidae > Megalops > Megalops cyprinoides. Next base: position 5,774,455 of record NC_050586.1, read on the forward strand.
GCTGCAAATATGGTTTCCTTCATTTTTTTTTTTTTTTAAAGTTAAGAAAAGTTGAAGGCCATTATGCTTACTTATAATCTTATATCTATATATCTATAATCTTAATCTTATATATCTTCCAAGCATTATATTAAATACATGTTCCTACCCAGAGCATGCAGTGTAGTTTTCTAATGTATGCATGATTACTTTAACAACGTCCCTTCTGCTGGAAGGACAAACCACAGCAGTCCATGTGAAAAGATAAGATAACCCCTGAAAACTGCAGTTGTGAGGCTTCTCTTTGTCTCAGCAAGTCAACATTCACAGCACTTGGAGCCACAAACTCTAAGTTAACGAATGCTTTCCTTTCTTATTAGCCGTAACCCTTTTAAAGGTGTGTCACTTCATTTGACTGCCAATGTCACGTTGTGGAAGTGGAGGGTTTCTGGCCTCAGCGGTGTGACTGGCATCGCTGTGAGATTTGTGCTATCATCCCAAGCAGGGACATGACGGGGTTGGGGGGAGGTGGGGGGGTCAGGCCTGGAATGGGGGAGGAATACTGCTGTATTTTTCCGCTGAGGACCTCCTGATAGGGCTCCCAAAGTACAGTTCGCTGCAATAGTCACTTAGTAGTAGTAGCTCAAGCAACTTTAGGACAGGTTGGTCCATAAGTGCTGAACAGACCCCCCTCAGCAACACCCTTCCAGACACAGAAAGTCACATGGGGTGGTGTGGGAGACACTACTGAATATAAGGGAATGAAACTTTTTTTCCCCACCAAGGAAAAATTGTCCCTTTGTTGTGTAGGCAGCCAGTTGCTCCCCACTGACTGCACGGTGAGGACACACATGAAAACACATCCACACCATGCTCACTTTCTCCACCCGGCATTCACCATAATCACAAACGTGTCCACTTTCTAATTATTTCCATTAGATAATTCTGTTGGGAGCCTGCACGTAATTGTAGACTTCACTTACCACCATGGCAAAAGTGATCCCTGCCCATCAGCACATATTAGATGAGATGACCCCCCCTCCACCCACCCCCACTTCATCCATACTCCCACCCCCTGCCCTCACCCCCCCCCCTACTCCCCCCCTCAATTATGTACTAAGACCTTAAAGACATTACCAGTGGTGTCATTAGCATTTGGTAATTGTGCTCAAGCCACTGGAAATTTGGTAATGGGATGCAAAAGCATGATGTTACAGCATTTACATAAGGTATTAGAAATTATGTATTTCCAAAAGCTTTATTTTTCCAATTGATACATTACTTCCCCCCCAATGTATTTTAGAAAATAAAAGGCTTTCCCAGAATGCCTAGGCTTACACAAAAGCCTCTGGGTGCGAATCCCTTTCTTTCTTTTTCTCCCTCTACCTTTCTTTCATGTTTACCGCCAGTCAGCACAGAGAGCCCCGAAGGCGCCGGATTTGCCGACATTAGCGCTTTTTATTTTTGGATGTCCTGTTCTTTTTGAAATTTACAGCTTCTCAGTCAAACTTCCTGCTCTGGCTGCGCATGAATTAAGCCGAGGGTTTTCGAGGGTGGGAGCAAAACACAGAATCACTGCGTTGTAGATTTTTTTAATGTGGGGAAGGGGGGGGGGGGTGTGTTTCTTTACAGCAATTTCAGTCCTGATTAACCGAGTTTAATCTATGCACTGGTTTAATTACGCCTCTGTAGCCCAATCAAAGGTTTCCTCTTAGCGGCAGCGTCACCAGTGAGCTTCAGTTGCCCTTGAGTAATCAATGGGAGCCCATCAGGAAATTAGGGGAATCAAACCCTCCCAAAATTGCCAAACATGACATGTGACTGTGAAGCGTATTGATTACTTCCGTTTGGAAGGAAAAAAAAAAAAAAAAAAACACATAACAAATGGCATTCCGCAGTCAAATGGATTTGTCACCAGGAAGTCACCTTTCTCAGTGTCCCTGCCCAGGGGAGCAGCAGCGGAGGTGGTGGATGCGGCAGTGTCTCGTCATTTTAATGATGGCCATTTGTAATTAAATAAATAAATAATTTTAAAAAAAAAAGAAGAAGAAAAAAAAAAACTCTGCTTGGAGGTGACAGTTCACAAGGCCATAAGGTCAGTCTTGAATCGTAGTCTCATGCAAACATGAGATGGAGTGTGAGAGAGTGCGTTTGTGTGTGTGTGTGTGTGTGTGTGTGTGTGTGTGTGTGTGTGCGCGCGTGCGCTTTGGAATCACACTGAGATGCCCATAAATGCAGTCACAGCTCAAAGCAAAAATATATAAATATATCAATTAGAGGCATTAAGACCAGCAGGTCGGAACACCAGCTCTGAGCAATATAGCAGCGTTTAGCATGGCCGGCACCCCACTGCGCTTCCTCTGCACTGGACGCTAATGAGAGTCAGCCATTCCCAGGCTCCCTGCATCGCACAGGATGGATGGCTCTCCTCAGCGCCGGGCTCACTGCGCCCGCTACTGTGCCGTTTCCCATGATGCAGCTCCTGCGTGGGAGCCAGCACACAAAAATGCAATTAGGCGAGGCCTACCGTGTGTGAGTGAATGTGTGTGTGTGTGTGTGTGCGCGCAGGCATACCACAATGCTATGTGTGTGTACATCTGCGTGTGTGTGTTAGTGTGTATGTGCATGCATATGTGTGTGTGTGTGTGTGTATTTCTGTGTGTGTGTAAAAACTATGCACATGTGTGACGTCTACATGAAATACCTTTCAAAAAATAACAGCCCATTGCGAACAGTGATAATCTACAAGGGGCTTGTAATGCAGGGGGAAAGCATGGCAGACATGCCTGTTTAAATAACTGTAACCCTAAACCTACATTTAAGACCACGCTCACAACAGAACATCATCCAGGATATTCTTTGTGCACCGACAGAACTTAAAACTGAAGTGCACGCAGTTAAAGGACTCATTCAAAGGCAATGAATGACACCAAACCAACAACAATACAGAGGCTTCCAAAAAAAAAACCTCATCGCTGGAGTAAATTAATCAGGAGGGACAAAACTGCGTCAAAATAGGCCCTTTGTTTCAACACAGTATCAGATTCCGTTTGTGTGGGCTGGCTTGAAGACTGTGTGTGTCTGTGTGCGTTTGTTGGGGGGAGGGAGGGCTGGCAGTAGTTTAGATATCACTTGGAGAAAAAAGCATGAGATGCAGCAAGCGTTACGGTGGCTTACGATGACACAAAACACTGGCACTGCTGCAAGGAGGCAAAGGGGTGGATAAAAACATCAGGTGTGAAGGGAAAAAAAAAGACTGCAGTCACTATAAGCAGGCTTTAGCATTGACTAAATTTAGCCTGCATTATAGTGCTCAGAGCCCCTGACCTCTTCCACTGTTATTGATCTTCACACAGCCTTCTGTCCCCTCCCCCACTCCACTACACACAAACACACACACATACCCACCCCCACCCTGCCAGCACCTTCCCCCACCCCAGAATGCTAAAGAAATAAGACTTCCTGCCCAGGCCGAATGACACAGAGGGAGAGACATACAGAGATTGCTGGGTGCCCTTACATGATGAAAGACTGAATGGAATTAACCCTTACCATGCTGAAACAAAACCACCGGTGCGGACAGCTGCCAAAAGGGTTAACACGCGCTGGATGTGGGGTGGGGACACCATACAGTAGCATCTCTTTATTCCCACATGGCCTGTGAGAATCTCGGCCGATACTATTCAGAGAGAACTAGAGGCCGAACGGTTGACAGGCTTTTTAGGAAAGGAAGCTTGGCGTAGCTGAAGAGAGAAAAAATCTGAAGCTGTTACCCTCTTCACAACAGCCTCTAACTTTAAAAAGCACCACCTGTGAGAGATATTTCCTTACTTTTTCCAACTGTCAAGCAATGAAGAACTCTTCTCAACCTGCTGAAAGTTAGCCAACAAGCAATCCAAGATGCTAACCGGTAACCAAAAGCAGCTTCATTAAAATGTCCTGCACCACAATGACTTTAAAGGTTTCCTCTGCAATTTAATACTGAAGCACAATGCTGCAAAACCAGCTATGCTTAGACCAGGGACGTGGAGGTGTAAATGCTGCTATACAATTACAAAACAATACAGCTCTTGTGTCTACTTAAAATGATATACGCTGGCTCAGGGGACCATATGGTGAAACATCAGTCTGTACTGGATTTCTTCCTTCTTTCTCTCACCCTCCACTGGTCTGAGATCAGTGCCTGGATAGTGTAATGTCCCCCGCTTTGACATTCGTATGCAAAGGGATTTCGGCTGTTTAAGAGACGTGAAAAAGAAAGCACCAAATGAATGAAACAATGGGGTATTTGCACCTTGGTGCATAAAGAGGCCTCATTTTAATATCAAATCCCGATCCTGTGAATGAGGTGCCGTGCGAAAAAAAACAAACCGTCAACGGCTAAAACGCAGATCCCGCGTGAACGTCAAATTATCATCACCTCCGCACCTCTCAATCTGCATAAAATTAACACGCCGTTCCTTAAGACCCCAAGCCCACCACCGGCCGCTGAATTTCCCTGTCTGGCTTCAAGTTTAAGTCAAACGTGCAAGAAACACGTCTCACTAAACACTGGTTAAACTGCAGTTAGGCTAATGAGGAAAGTCCAAGGACAGCCCAGAATAAGAGGCCCTGGGCATGGGCCCTTAGAAACCAAGAAGGCAGGGAAGCTGCCATATTGTTTACGCTCATTATTTATGCCAACGCAAAATGGAAAAGCCCTGTAGATGCATGCCTGGCTTGCAGAAATGCAAAGAATGAATGAACCGGAAGAGCGAAGGAGAGAGAAGATGGCTCCTACTGAACATTGCCCTCTTATTTTTAGGAGATGAAACTCAGTGCAAACAGTATTGAAAAAAAGGAAGGAGGCCCAAGAACAACAACAACAAAAAAACACTCAAAGTTTGGAGCAGCCATGGACCACAATAAGACCCAGGGGATCCAACACTGCTGTGTGGAGCCACCATGACCCCAATTCTATCAAGTAAACAGTGTTCCCTGCACACAAAACCTTTTCCAGATGGGAGTCTGTGCCACACCATAAATGCACAAACACTCTCTCTCTCTCTCTCTCTCTCACACACACACACATTATATATATATATATATTCATCTATATGCACCAAGATGCTCTCCATACATTTCCACACAGCTACACACTGAAGGAACCACTTAAACTGCTAACCACAAACCAGGACCATTTCATCTAAAATTAATGTTTATCAGAGAGATTCCTCTTTGCACCTCATTCACAGGGTCCCTTCCTGCTCACTCAAACCAACATTGAATAAATCTACTAAATAAAACTGAATGCAACTAAATGGATCAAAAAATCCAACCTCTTTAAACATTATGTTTAAAAAATGCATATTAACATTGCGTTAGTCTAGGCCTCTTTGTAATAGAAACTATGAAAAATGACCAAATTGAATTTAAAAATCCACTGCAACTGATCTGCAACACAGAGTCAGTTTTGGTTTTGTCCAGCTCATTCTCCCTTTTTGCTCTAGAATTAAACATTCCCTCTGATACCTGCTGGCTTTCAGTTCAGGCTTTTCAGGCCTCACCAACATAGCACACAATTACAAAACATCAGACAAAAAGAGGGCTAACGCAACATAAGCAAAATCATTACGTGGAAAAATAAAGACAACAAAGGTTCAAATTAATAAAATAAAATAAAAAAAACAGAATACTAAACAATTAAAATGCTGTTCCTCAAGCCTCTCCAACACAGAGACCCCCATAAGTGGCTTAAAATGTGAAGGAAAAAAAAAGCTGAACAGACCCAACCCTCCAGCTCTCCCATTCAACACCCACTGCAAGTTCTCCTTACCTTCCCATGTATCCATATCATGCTTCTTTCAGTTTGCCAGCGAGTTTCCTGGCAGCCAGTCAAGCATGTATTCTGCTAGAGAAAAGCCACAAACCGTGGGAGATTCAGCTTCATGACTCTCCTGTGTCTCTGCCTCTGTCTCTTTCTCTCTCCCTCCTCTCCCTCCCTCTCTCTCTCTCCGTGTCCTCCGGCTTGCTACAGCGCCTGGTGCACTCTAAGCTCAACCTGGCTCAGCCAGCCCTACTGGTCAGTTTACGGGCTGGTCATGTGACCGCAGAGTTCAAGCCCTGGGGTCACAGCTTGGCTTGAGGTCCAATGATGGCCGTGGTTTATCTGAGTGGAACTGATAGCCCTATTTTCTCTCTCCCTTAACAATGCTCCCTCCACCCAAATTGCCCCCCCCCCCTCCTCTTGCCCTCCACTTTTAAAATGCGGCCTGAAATGAATGAATCAGCATAAATACAGGGCCTGAAATGACAACATTAAACTGAGTCACTGGGTCAGGTTTTCATGACAGTTAGGATTTAAAAAAGTAAGGTAGACATTGTAAAGTAAGACATAGTAGTGCTGTGACCAAATGTGAGCAAAACACGGAACAACTCCAACCCAGCAGTTTGATCAGCAGAGCAAAATATAGTTAATATGTAGTCTCTCTGCCTGTTACCCATGAACACAATATACTGGAGCAGCAATGTGGCATAGTGGTTTACCAGCTGGGCTTTAACCAGAAGGTTGCCAAAGCCTGTGACTGTTGTACAAGCGAGGGGCTTAACCCAAGCTGCTGCATCAAACAGGCAGCCACGGCAACAGATGTAAGCAAGTCCAACTGGGGCAGGGATGGCAGCCAAGCAAATAACCAAATACAATAATTAACAGACAATTGTTTGCTCCTCGTCACTGTGTGCTGACGTGGATGCACCATTCCCCCCTGTAATCTCTCTAACCCGCTCTCCATACTAACAGGTTATAAAAAATGCAGTTGCTTTCTGTCATATTCAGTGGTGTTTTTTTACACCACGTGGCTGTTGCTATTTAGCTGCTTACAAGCTACGCAGTAGGCTAGCTCTTTTTTTTTTTTTTTAATTTATGTTGTGTTGCTAAGCAATTTCTACCATTCATAACTCACGGAGCAACCAAGCAACCTAAAGCCAACCTAAAGTCTCTGGGACTGACATGATGGTACGGACATACAATGCGGCAAGAATGTCTATCATTAATTAGCTTTGGCTGGGAGCAGATAAATACACTATACAAGGCCAAGCAGCTCACACTTAGTGACAATCCTGAAAAATCCATGGTGGTGGTTTTTCTGGGCCCTATGCATAAGTATGCATAAAAAGCAGTCCCATCATAACCATTTATTTCTACTTGCTGCTGGACAATATCTGTTCGGTGTTCCTTCAGATAGTTGCTGATATTGCATTTCCTTCCACAAGCCTCTCCGCCCTCATTCCCTGCTATGTCTGTAGGAGCACGGTGAGGTATCCACTGCTGCCCTTTCTGTGGGAGCCACCCAGGCCCCCCCCCCACCCCCCCCCACCCCCCCCCAACCCTGGTTCCCAACCCTGGTTCCCAACTGCCTCTTCCTGTTCTGTCCAACCTCCTTATCCCTTCTCTCACAGTTCTGCCCGCATGCTAATGACCACACACCTAGAAGCGGGAGATAAGAGGCACGCCACATTCATATGCATCGGGAGAACAGAGTAAGGGGGTCTATATAAGATGTGCGTTTCAATCAAAAAGGTGGAAGGGTATGGCGATAATGACTGGGCTAAACCGCGGAGCCTGTTTCTGGAACATTCCCACCCTGACCTTCCTCCGCGGTGTGTCTGTGAAATCCGGACCACACCAGGCCAAAGGTGTCGCTGAATTTTCTGACCTAATCCCCTCCTTGTAAGAGGGTCTTCTTGACCATATGTTGCTGTGCCTGAGTCTTGCCCCACCAGGAGCTCCTTAGTGTCTGGTGCACACATCACCGCTTTATCCCCGATTTAGCCCTTTTAGTTGCTCTTCTGAGTCTGCTGTGAGCTCACTACGACTTTCGATGACACTTGACCTGCACATGCTTCAATCATACCTTGGCTTTACACCTTTGGATTACGGTCATGTGCCAGGACTTATGAGTGAGAATATCTACTTATCTGAGCACCAGACAGCCTTAACATTTTTTGCGGATTCCTGTGTTTCACTAGCAGTGAGGGACTGCCAATAGGCAATGGAAAACAACCAATTATGTAATGTGCCAACACCAAAAAAACAGCTGTTTTCTGTAAACCGTGAGTGTTTCCTGTAGAACCACAGCAAAAGGCAGGGGGAGAGAACCTTGGAATAAGATCAAGTGAAAGACGTGAAAGCCAAGCTGAAAATACACGCCGAAGATGAGGAATTTATTAAGCCTTGGCAGGAGACTGAGGTTTTATTTAATCCATCCGCAATCGGCTACCACTCCAAAAAACAAAGGCACAACGAGTGGAAAGAAACAGCTGTGTAGCTCGATAGAAACAGTTGGAGACTGTGTGTCCTGGAGTTACGCTTTATAACCTTATAGGGAAGAATAAGGGACCAGTGGGGGGCACCAAATTTTTGCCATGTCCCGGGGGGATGAGAGACAGTATGATTCCCCCATTTCAAAATCTGTGTGGTCTGTCAGTCTCAACTACCACAAATCTGCAAAACCCACATCAACCAAGTTCACTTATAGCATATCGACAATCACAAGGTATACTAGGCCATACATACATGCAGAAAGTGTATTACACAGATGAACACATACACAAATGTACTCACACCCCCATAGAAACCAATCTGTAACATATACTAGGGCAGTCCCATCAGGACTGCCATGCAGGCTGCCCATGACCCAATATGGATTATGTTCTAACCCCACTAACTGTTTCAGAAAAGGACACGTGGGTCCCGTTTGCCCTGCTGTATCTTGTACTGTAAGAAAACGGTAACGAGTCCCCATGAATCACCAGTTCTGGCTCACAAGGGACTGTCGGGTTGGACTGTAGTGGCCTTTCGTGAATCCCAATCCACCCGCCTGAATTAGTCATGACCGCACTAATCACAACTCAGCTCTCCACCAATGACTCTGCGGTTTTAATGCAGGCTGGTGACAGCGCAGTACAATGCTAAGGGACTGCACTTGCACCCGTGGTTGCAGGTTCAACTCCTGGATGGGGAATAGCAATTGCGGCATAAAGAAAATTACTTAACCACTGCACAAATGTTTAACTTGTTAACACATGAGCTAAAATGCTTTCCATTCACGACTCTACAACAGCAGGCCAATGAAGAGGCCAGTCAGAGGTTTCCATTTAGTCTATCAGGCAACAAAATGTTTCCCCAAATCAGAGGTCACGATCAACATAATAACATTTTAACCGCATTTACACGTTCAGAGGCAAAAGGGCCTGACCTAGCCTTGTCACACCTAATGGGTCATCAAACAGTATAAAGGCCAGAGACACATTTTGGGGCAATATAAATACCCATATGCCACACACCCCTATGTTTGTTCCAGGTTTGGAGAAAAAGCCTGGTATAACCCACAATTTTTGCTTTTGACCTTGAAGTCAAAGGGGGTGGAAGGACCCAGGGAGGTACCTTGACTACCTGTTAAACAGAAAGACCTTATCTCCCTTCACTGCAGGACTGGCTGGCTTCTGGCCCTGAAGGTGAGGTCAGGTAAAGGTTATCTCTCAACATCTCAAAACTATTCCACCGTCCCTGCTTGCTCAACTCCCTGGATCAGCTGCTTTCTTAACAGCTTAGGTTCCTCTGGGTTCTTGTACTCTACCCCTGGTAAAAACAGCAACTGAATTTACAATGCAGACAAAAAATACCTGGTAACCATTAACAATTTCACCATTATCATTTCACCCGTGCGCCTTCCCTGTGAAAATGATCCATGTGAATGGGTTCTATGGGAAACGCTTCAACATAAGGGCTATTTTCATCCTGTACAACTGCAATTTAAATCAAACAACTCTGCTTACATTATATAATCAGTGCTGTGCATGTCACACAAGAGGAAACCATTCAGTGCCCGGTGGCCTCTGTCTCCTCGGTTTCACACTTTAGCTCCAATGCGGGACGGATGTACGTTCCCCAATCTCCTTTACTCGTCAGATCTGACCGCTGCATTCTGGTAGGAAGCGAATGCAGGGAATAAGGGTTGCGTAGTGCTCCTCATACAGAGCTGAACGTGGCCACACCCCTCCCCTCCCCTTCTCCAGACCCTGGTGCTGTCGCTCAGCTACCTGCCGAGGCAGCTGTGACCGCGGCCTGCTCACGGTCAATCCCAATGACGGGCAGACAGCTCTCCGTGGGTCTGTTATTTAATGAGCAGAGGTGTAAAAAAATGACCACAGGAATGGGTGAATAACTCAACAACACGCAGCGGCGGTATTGCGGCATGGCGGTAAGGAGCAGGACTTGTAAGCAAAAGGTTGCTGGTTCAATTCCTTGCTGGGGCACTGCCGTTGCACCCTTGGGCAAGGCACTTAACTCACAACTGCCTCAGTAAGTATCCAGCTGTATAACATGTTAAAACTGTAACCTATGTAAGTCGTTCTAGATAAGAGCCTCTGCTAAATGACAATAATGTAATGTATTGTAATGTAATGTGCAGCCCTGTAACCCATCCCTGTTCCCTCTCTGTCAGCCCGTCGGGCCTCCCTCAGGTGCCCCGACATAATAAACACAATGTGCTCACAGTGTGAATATCCTGATCTCCTCCCCGTGTGTGTGTGACTCAAACAAAGCACAGAGACTGCTGGACCCGCGCTCCGCGGTAACACATCCGTCACAGTCACCCTGACACCTGTATCCCAGCAGGAGCCGCCAGGGTTCGAGGGGAAGGGGCGCCGTGATGAATGCCCCCGGGCCTGTGATGGGGGTGCCCCGCCCCCTTTCACAGAAAGGGGAGGGGCGTGTCCCTGGGAACAGGCAGCTGGCTTTCAACCCCGGTGTGAACCCAGCGCCGGGACCTTTGGTCACATGGGCAGCTGCTTCCTCTCAATACGTGGTGGGCACACACGCATATGCACACGCGCACGCACGCACACACACATGCATGCACACAGACACACACACATGCAAATACACAAGACTACATAACTGAATATAATAGCCAAGATTTTCCTCCCATCTTCAAATTCTGTGCCATTAAACTGCAGCAAACTGCAGAAAGCGTGGAACAGGAAGGTTACATCAGCTCAAAAAAGGTGGCTTTAAATTCACAAGCTGGGCTCTAGTTACTAGGCAGGAAGTATGTGCCGGATCAATACCCCTGCAAATAGACTTCTCCAGGAAGTGCCACCTTGCTTGCTCATGGTCATCAGTTTAGAGTGGGTGCCAAGCTGATCCACTTTCCTTTATCTGTGTTCTATGAGTTAATCTAATCATTTGTGTCCATTATCAGAAAGTTTAAGCAAGGTTGCAGCATCAGAGGAACTAAAAATCGAGAATTCTGGTAGGATTACAGGACTATCACAGGAGTGGGTCCCTGTGTTTACTCTTGAATGAAGGTGATGAGTCAGGAACCAGTCACACAGCAAACCGATCACCTTCCAAAAGTTTTGTTTCAAGCTGCAGTCCGTCATCTAATCAAGAAAAGGTTGAAATATGACCCTGACCAGTGAGAGCCCCTTACCTGGAAAAACACAGGTGCTGGACTGTTGCCCCTAACAACATCAATAAAAGGGTTTCCACGGAGGACCAATGCAGCCTCTGAAAGGTGCTGTTCATATACCCCATTCTTAAAATCAATGCTGAGGTCACATGGTGAAGGTGTTGACTTTGAAGCAACACTTATGCGCGCACACACACACACACACACACACACACGCGCACACACAAATGCAGAGACTCATGAAACGTCACATCATAAAGGCCCATTCACGTACACAGCACTTGGCCCAGGCAGTGCTGGTGAAGAGATGGGCGGTGCCGCGCCGCACCGCACCTCGCTGTGCCGACCGCAACAGAATCCCCGCTCCAGTGGCAGAGAGAGAGAGAGAGAGAGAGAGAGAGTGTGTGTGTGGCTTTGTCCGTGGCAGGCCGGCGCGGCGTCTCTTTCTACCCACAGTCACGGCCCATTCACCTCCCCAGCATCGGCTCATTGTTGCCCTCAGCTCATTGACAGTTCAAAGGCCCATTCAAATGGATCAGGCCATTCTGCCTGCTACTGTATGACAATGATGGAGCTGACCGCGGCCACAGGGACAAAGCTCTCCCCGGAGCCCCTCCTCCCCCTCTGAGCCACCCACCCACTCCCACATCCACATTCAATATACATATAAAAAAACTGACTTCTCTCCTTTAAAATGCACTTATTTAACTGATATTATTAGACTCCTAAATAAGGCTTAAGAATCAGTCCTTCTTCTGCTACCTAAGAGTCTCTGGATTTATCTAGAGAGCCAGTTCCTCTTTTTTTTAGCTTTTATTTGTTTCTATTTCACTGCGTTCCCAGGAGATTCTCTCCATTAATCACTTTTTTCCACTTTTCCTTTAAAATGGCTCTGGCTTTTTGACTCTCTCTGGAAGATGCATTCTGTCCATCTGTGACAGTGTGATCAGGCTACCAACTACCAACTTTTTTGGACCAACCGCTTTGCCTCCTAAATTGCGATTACATTTTTTCCCCCTTCATCGGTGTGAATGAAAGCGCGATTTATGCCTGTTGCGACTCTTTCCGAAACAAACTCGGTGCAAGGCAGATAACACCCTGGACCCGCAGTGACATCTTCAGCTTTTGACAATCATTTTGGTCTTGAAGGATCGGCCTTGAAGGCAGAGGTCGTGTCAGCTCAAGTGTGGATTAGATTGAGGAGAGACCAGATTAGATTTAAAAGCAGCATTTGTTGTTTGGAACACTGGTGCCCAATAGATCAATGAGCTTCGACCTGTTCCCCCGGCCAACACGACAAACAAAAGTGAATCATCTGTATTGATCACCGCTGCTGCCACTGTACACACACCGAGGGACGGAAACGGCAGAGGATCATGGGAAATTTCCCTCATCACCGCAACAGAATGCAGGACTCTTTAACAGAGCAGAGACATCCCTCAAAACGGCTTGCTGTTTTATGCTTTTCAGTGGCGACGGCTCTGTATCACCCTCCCAGCTAGAATCTTTGAACTCAGAAAAGAGATTAACTGAGCATCCCTCTCTCTGTGTGTTTGAATGGATTATAAATACACAGGATCATTTTTCCCCCTTTTCTTCTGACTCCAGGGTATTATGCAAAACTAGGGAGAGCTTTGAGAGAGCACACCTCTCCTGTGCCGAGCGGTGCCGTCAGGCGCTGTCGGGTAATCCCAGCCGCACAATGGCGACGGTATCGAGACCAGGACGACACCGGGTGTAAATCCCGCTGCCGAGCCTCTGCCGTCGCCTCACGGGTCTGTTTACGCCGGGGGGGGCGGGGACCATGGGGGGGGGGGGGGGGCGATATTTTTGTTGAGGTAAACACAGATAGTGGAGGTGCGGGGCAAACAGCCGCTGCCCCCGCCCCCCGAGGTAAGCTCTCGCGAAACCACCTCGGAGTGTTCCTGGAGGATTGCGCTCTGTGTACCATTTGACGCGGATTGAAATAAACAACGCTGTCTGCGTGGGTGGGGGGGGGGGGGGGTCAGCACCCACTCCCAGGTAAATGGATCAGACAGGCACCGCACGCCGCTCTCAGGCCCCAACTACCCCCCCCCCCCCCCCCACTCCGAGTCGCCATTCAGATCAGGTCGGCGGACTCACACCACGAGGGCCCGAACCCCACCGCTCAGAGCCAGGTCAGGAATGCGTACAAGCACGAGGTCTCCACTCCGCACACACTCACTGACTGAGCATGTGACCTCTGACCAACCCAACCCCTCCCCGCATGCACATTCAACTACAGACTGTCACAAGTGAGTGAGCGCTCAAGATGGAGCGTAACAAGGGATATACAGCACACATAACACACAGCATCACAGCTTTGCATTTAAGGAAGTGTGCTCGCACAGCTGTGTACGCATGAATGCATGTATGTGTGAGTACGCATGCATGTGTGACCACACATATGTGCATGTGTGTGCCAATGCACATTAATGTGTGACAACAATATGAATATCATAAGTCTGCAATCAATGCATGTGCAGTAGCAAAAAGTGAAAAAGGTCTGGTTTCTATGAGGGTGTGAATATGCTGTTTTTTGTCCGTGTACATCTGCACAGCATATTTATACATTATGTGCAAGTATCTCTCAGTATGTGTATAAGTAGGTTTGAGTGAGTGGGTGACAGAGACAGTGAGAAAAAGAGAAAGAGAGAGCAAAAGAGAGAGTGGTTATGTATATGAATGAATGAGGATTAAAGTGTGCAAGTGTGTGTGTGTGTGTGTGTGTGTGTGTGTGTGTGTGTGTGTAAGAGAGAGAGAGAAAGTATGAGAAGGGGAGAGCAAGTGATTATGAGTGCATGTGAGGGTAAGAGAAAGTGTGTGTGTGTGTGTGTGTATGTGTGTCAGTGTGTGTCTGTGTGTCAGTGTGAGTGCTCCCCCTGCAGGCAAAGCCTGCACACTGCAGTGTCCTGCACGCAGCCCTCGAGCCAGGCCGAACTCACTAATTACTCATCAGCGTAATCACAGCTTATCCTCTCCTCACGCTAATGCAAATGACACAGAGAGAAGATTACGGGCGGAGTGATGCGCACACACACTCAAACATGGACAAATAGCAGACAAGTGCCACAGTCCCTCATATTCAACAGACACACACACACACGCAAACGCACACACAGGAACACCTCCATACACACATGCATACACACAGGAAATATTGGTATTGCAGTTTTTACCACATTTGGTACTATTCAGTATTGTCATTTCTGTTTGTTCATGGATGCCTGTGTGTGCGTGGTGTGTGAGAGTGTGTGTGTGTACATGCGTGTTTGTCTGAGTGTGTTCTAGCCAACTCACCCACAATATTAAAATGAGAATCTCCTTTCTCAGTCACCAGGCCAGGGAGAGAGAGAGAGAGAGAGAGAGACCACAGCAAACCCCCAAAGAGCAGCACAGGCTCCAGAACATAAACTAGACTTAACTTATCATAAAATATTAAATATGATAACCTATAATTTGAATTCTGTTAGTGCTGCTAGTGCGGTTTAACAGCGCCATGTCTCAGAAGGAGCCTGTTAAACCCCACTGTGCTAGCTTTTCATCGTTTCATCACGGGGGCAGAGACTGCAGTCCACACCACACAAAGGGGATTAGACAGAGGCATGTAGACTTCACAGGGACTGAATAACCCCCACAGTACTGTGAAACCATAGCGCAACA
This sequence comes from Megalops cyprinoides, assembly GCF_013368585.1. NCBI lineage: Eukaryota > Metazoa > Chordata > Actinopteri > Elopiformes > Megalopidae > Megalops > Megalops cyprinoides. The sequence goes on from NC_050586.1 coordinate 5,789,571, forward strand.
CCCCACTTTCACCAGCAGGGGGAGACAAAAGCCCAAATCCAAGAATCTCATACTGACAGGAGAGATTCAATGTGCTATTTACTGCCTGCCTGAAAATAATCATGTTTTAATTTCATGTAAATTCATGTTTATGCATGTCAGTGTATTTCACTATTCTTCTGGATGTTTTATACAATCATTGATATATGTGCAGCAATGTAGACAGTTTAGGGGTATGTGGTTATTTAGCGTGTGGAAAGGACTTACGGTGAGATTGTGAATAAATAAATATTGGTACTTGCATGTACTCAGAAATGTAAGAAACTATCCAGCAGTGTCTCTGTGGGAGATGGGGGAGGGGGTAAGAGTTCCCCCCCCCCCAAATTCCCTTAATGCAAAATTCAGAGTCACTGGAGGCTGAAGGCAGACGACCAAAACATGCACCAACCTGCGCAGCCACTTTGCACACCCAGAGGGAGGATAGGAACGGAGAATCCTTCCCAAAAAGAACACACACACACACAGACACACACACACACACACACACACACACAGGAGCTGACACATGCTGCAGGGCTTCCAACTCTAATTTAAGATGGAGGCCGAACCTTGGTTGGTGCCACATGTCAGGCTGCATGACCAGGCTGCACTCTCTGAGGTGGGGTTCCAGCAACCCCCGGCTTCCCCCAGAAGACCACCCTGTCTTGGCATTCCAGTCCTGGGAGGGGCGCTGCTAGCGCTGCCTCTGGGCTATTTGTTATTTGTGGCTCATGGGGCTCATGTTTGGTACATTGCTTTTAAAAAGATGAGACATTCAGACAGTTTTTTTTTTCTTCTCAGCCAAAATCATAATGACGGGTTTCGCAGACAGACGGGAACAAAACTCTGTCATCTGTCTCTCTCTCTCTCTCTCTTTTCTCTCCCTCTCCCTCTGTCTCTCTCTCTCTCTTTTCTCTCCCTCTCTCCTCCTCTGTCTCTCTCTCTCTCTCTGGAAAATTACAGTCTGACTCCATCTCTGCGTCTTCTCCTTCTTCTCTCCTTCTAAGCCCTGCCTCTGCCACAATGTCCTCACAAGAACAGCCCTTTTCCCCACTTTCAAACCCTCTTCAAGATAAGAACACCTTCTAAATCTTTTCAGATAAATCACATCAAAAGCTCAGCTCCAGAAAGGTGAATCTGTCAATCATGTTCCTCCTAACTGTACACACACACACACACACACACACACACACACACACACACACACACACACACACACACACACACAAACACAGAGCCCATGTCTCTTGACCAACGTTTACAGTCCTCATTATATCAGAGCTGGCAACGCTGATAACTCAAAGACACAAAAGCACACAGATTACATACAATCTGCCTTTTGCTGAACGTCAGAACTTCAGCGTTCAGTGTGCGCGCTAACGCTCCAAAATCCCTGAACACCCGACAGGCCCAGAGGCAAGGTGTGTTCCACGTAAAGTTCAAGTTCAGAATGTTCACTTGTCTGTGTGATAGATCGCACATCTGAAACATGCCCCTCCTATCAAGTTTCTCAGAGGAAGAGGTGCCCCCCCCCCTACCCCCCGCCTCCTCTGCAGGTGTCTCGTCACAATTTCCTGGAAACGCACCGGGCTGAACAAACTGTCCTTGTTCAGCAGGCGGCAGTTTGACCGGCAGGAACCGCAGGGTGTGTCTGGGGCGCCGAAACTACGACCTCACAGCATCGCCCTCGCTGAAATACCCCACACGTGCCACACACCCCCCGCCTCACTAACAGACCTTGCCAAAAAAAAAAAAGAGAGCAACCAACACCTATCGGGACAAATATGCACTGAAGCCCATGAGCAGCCGATGAAGTCATTTTCTATCTGTTTGTTTATGTGGCACACGCCCTTATCGAGAGCAACTTTCAATGGCTTACATATCATCAAACGCTACATATCTCTTTATAGAGCTGGATATTTCCTGAAGCAATTCCTCTAGTTAAGAACCTTGCTCAGAGGTTCAACAGCGGTGCCCCTATCTTACGTTAGTTAATAAGGAAAAAAACAAGTCTTTAACAGACACTGACAGTAGAAACTTGATGCCTGCAATCCCTTATGGTTTCAGCCAGGTCAAACCGCGTTCAAGATGTTGCCTGACAGGAAAATTTGAATAAACCACAATGGCTAGGCGTGGAGAGAGGTTAAGTTTCTCTGGTGTGGATGAATCTATTGTAAAATATAGAAGGGAATGATTTTTTTTTTTTCTTTAAAATGGATCAGCAAGTTCTCATTTACAAACTGAGGTTTGAGCTAGGGCTCTGATTGGCTGTCAGGTGTTGCTCCCACCTATGTCACCACAATGAAATTCCTGAGAAGAAGCATGCTGTTGTGTGTGTGTTCATAACAACTTCTCTTGACAGCTCCTTTGCGTGCGTCATGAGACACCTGGCTTAGTTTCTTTTTAGGCTATCAGATTTTATTCCTGCACGCTTCTTTGATTGCTTGTTTTGTTTAGCTACACTGGGTTCCAATCCGTGGGCTAACATTGACCTTTCAGGCTAAACATGCTCTTCTACCTATTTAGTTGCCCAAGAGCCTCTTAGCATGATTCTGGGATCATATTTACTGATTGTATACTTTAATACAGTTGAAGAACACCAAGAAAAAGCATGCATACTGTCATTTAAAATCTTGCAATACTGATATTCACTCGAGGGTTGACAGCAGAAAGAAATGCATCGTTCAGCTATGAGAGTGGGGATTACTGAGACGTATGGCAACATTTTCAATCAGTTCTTTAACGTGAAATCTTGGAGACTCTGGCAACTGAAAGTACACTGTGCCAACACTTGAAAAGCTGTCACTGTCTAGGATTCAACTCTCTGTCCTCTTCCTATCGCAAACAAGCTCTGCTGACCCTGGGTGCGAGAAGTAGTTTTTTTATGAGGTACGACTACCGAGGCAGCACTGAAAAACAGGGCAAGAGGCTATCAGAATGACCACTTGTGCTGTATCTGTCCAATCGGTGGCTACGTAATGGCTGAGCAGTAATGACCAATCAGGACCTGCTTCTCGAGGACCTTTCTCCCACACAGGCAGAATGACAGGCCATTTTCTGAACCCAGTTTTATGGCTTCATTTTTACAATTTTGCACTAAGGGAAGAAAAACCAGAAAAGATCTTGTCAGTTTGCTTTAAGATTTTTTTGTACACTCTAAAATGACTATCTTTTTAGATTTGCTCATTTGCTTCATATGAAAAACAGAAAAGAAAGACAGGTGCAGGTGCATTCTGGGAACACACCAGCAAGGTCCGTGTTTATTCACCGCTTTTGAGGAATCGTTCCTGCGTGTGTTTTTTTTCTTTTTTCTTTTAATTAGGTGATCTCAATCCTCCACTAATCGCAGCATTCTGGAAGTCAAAACTGGTCAGGCCATTTTTTTTTCCTTCTCTCTCTCTCTCTCTCGCTCTCTCTCTCTCATGCTCTTCCCAACCCCCACCTCTCCCTGCCCCCTCCTCCCCCCCGCCCCCTCTCTCTACCCTTCCCCCCCTTTCCGCCCGGTCCTCCTCTCCTTGCTCCAGAACTGTCAGATCACATTAACTGCTCTCACACTCAGCGCCTGCAGAAATAACAGCCACGAACCTCGCTGGACAGCCCGATTCTCCTGCTCCAGTTACCTTCTGACAAAACAGAATTTGTTGGGAAAATACTGATGTTATTTTATTCATCGCTGCGTCCCTTACTTACACAATGTGCCCCACTAAACAGGAGAAAAACTTTGCCGAGGCCGCTGCTTTCGTAACGCAGTGACGTTTGCGTCACGTTGAGCGTTGAGTGCTGAACGTTGAGCGTTGATGTTCAGCTTAATCAGGCTTACTGCATCCCCTTGCTCTCTCCCTTCATCTGGCCTGGGTCAGAGTGGGTGACTATGGTAAACCAGGGAGAGAGGAGGGAAAAAACAGAAACGTTTCTGATATCATTACGGCGTCTAAAAATAGACCCCCCCCGAAAAACTGCTCATTACGGAGGACAAACCTACTAATTTAGTGTGCTTAGTGCCGCGCTGAATTTAGAGGCTATGGGTCTGGCCTTGGTGAGATGTGATGATGCGAGTATGGACGAGTGGCTCGGCCTGCGAAACGCAACAGCTTCCCGTTTCATCTCTGCGTTTCCCCCCCGATTCTCCCCTCTCCTGCACAGCGTTAGGCACTAGGGGTGCAACGGATCACAAAACACTCATGGTTCGGATCGTATCATGGTCATATGAGGTATATCATGTAACTCTGCTTTCCATTTATTACTTAAAGAACTTAAAGAACACTGAAAGCAAGGAGCTTTTGCTTTTGCAGTAGCCATGGTTTCCACATGCGGCATAGGAACCACTGGACTCATGAGTTGACGTAATATTGCAACTGCTTCGACTGCGACGTAAATTACGAGTGCTTGTTCTGCTGTTTTTCGGCTGTGTCCGAAATTGCTCTCTATTCTTTATATAGTGCATATATATATACATTTTACACTTGATTGTTGGACTTAACTGCCAGTTAGCTAGCTAACATTAGTTTCAGCTAATTTGAACAGATGAAGCTGGGTGCTAGTTCTTTCATTAAGTTAGCTAGTGATAGCTAGATAGGTAGCGGTATCACTTAGCTAGCTAGCTGGCACAGTTAGACACAAAGATGTTCATACAAATGTTCAAATAAACTTGCAAACATAAAACTATATACAGAAAATTATTAACTTATTGTATGACTGTGAATAGTGTGTGAACGAGTGAGCAATTTCAGACACAGCCTTCGTCTTCTCAACGCTTCTACTAAGTAAGGTTGCTGGTTTTTAAAATGGCGTTTGTATCTTTTCACTCAAACTCTGCACCAGGATTTAGGGAATTATTACTTTAAAAAGTAACAGCAGCAGTAAAACTGTATTTCACACTATTATGGTTAAACTTTGCAATTAATCTGAGGTTCACATGTGTGCCAAACATTGGGGGGGGGGGGTAAATCCGAACGGATCACAGATCAACTCTGGTCCGTTACACCACTAGCCTGCACGCACCCCTACACGAGTGGTTTAAAATCTCAGCAGCGTTGCGGAACAGTTTCGTTTTTTAATTTTGAAAATCATATTTCACCCTGTGGACGGTCTCCACTCCAGCAAGCAAAACATACTCCGCAAGGAGGGGTTTCAGGGATGCTGGAAATCCATCCCAAATACGCCACGGACACCTGGAAGGTTCGGTGAGGCGGCTCAAGCTTTCCGCGCGCCCCATTTTCCATCTCCGCGTGGATGACGTCGGTGGCTTGGCCGTGGGTGCCCGTCCCACAAGTCCTGGGCTGAACCCCCCTGCGCAGGACACGCCCCGTTCTCCCTAAAAGCGGTTGCCCCTCTCGAACCACAGGCCGGCGCCATGCTGGGCTTAGAGAGGGGGGCCCTGTGCAGAGCCGCGCGCCCGCTCACCGTCAGCCTAATCGCAAAGCGCCCGGCACAGTCCCACCTTTCAAATCGCATTAGCGTGCACCGTCTTTACTTTGCATACTTATTTTTGGGCAGTGTGGAGTAATGCTTAGGGAGCCAGGCTCGGGAATCAGCGCGCTGCAGCTTCAGATACCGGATACAGCGCCGTTGCCGTCCCTCTGAGCAAGCCAGCCTACCTGAACAGCTCAGCAAAGACCGTGCTGTTTAACTGCATTAACACACAGCATATAATGCCATATCAAGTATTTTAAAAAAAGTAAGCTATGTAAGCCACAAGGAAATGAGTGAAAATCATTTCTACAGTATGCACACTATAATATAAAAATCATATTGCATTACATACATATTATATTAAATATTACGTAGAATCAGACTAGAAATGTACACCAAACCATGTAACCTAAATGATGGCAAAAAATGCCAACGTTTGTGTGTTGTTTTTGTTTGGCTGTCTCTCTATCCATCTGTCCGTCTGGCCTGTTGTTTTATGAGGTGGAGGGCGGCAGTGGCCCCGCACTCCAGTGTACAGGTTTTTACTGTGAGCGCCAGTGCATGCTGTGATTTCAGCCCCGAAATGACAGACTGTGTCCCTCGGGCCTCTGGGTGGGGACGTAATGACACGTTACACCAGCCAACGTGACTATTAGCCAGCCCTCTTGAGCAGGAACTGACAACAGCCCAACCCTGTTATTAAAGGCTAAGAGGCCTCTAATCAGGTGCACAGCGCCCCCAGCCCCCTCACACCCCCCCCCCCCCAAATTTTACATGAAAGAGCGTCCTCCAGTAAGGGAGGGGGGCACCAAAGCTGTGTCGGGGCGGGCCGGTCCCGTCACTCCGAGGCCATGCCCCGTCCCCTTCGCCTCGACAGCGAGAGGAAACCGAAAACAAACACCGCCGAGATCCCCCCTCTCTGACGCACCCCTGTGAAGGCGCGGGGTAGGTCCCGGCCGCATTCCAGGAAAGCTTCCCAGCTAAGAAGAATGTCAAAACCCCGTGCCGCACGTCTCCGGCGCTGGAGCGCTCAGCCAATCACGCCCTGCGGTCTTCACAGCCAAATACCTACCTGTCTGGACTGCGGCTGGTTGCACAATCACTTGAACATGCACGCGCGCACGCAGACACAGGCACACACACACACACAAAAACACACGCACAGACTCACAGATTCAGACAGACAGACACACGCATACAGGGACAGAAACACACAGATAGACACACTCACACAGACATACACACACACATAACCTGGCACAGAGACACAGAGAGACACACTCACACACTCACACACACACTCACACACTCACACACTCACACACTCACACACTCACACACTCACACACTCACACACACACACACTAACACCCTGCGACTCAGACCTCCTTCAGCTGCAAAGAAGGCTTTCTTTCTGGCCCGCTGTCTTCCTGCCACTTTCTTCAAAGTTTCTCATTGTCAGCACAAGAGCACAAGACTACTAAAACTCCATATTATTATTTTTCTAAAAATACAGACTACATTCTAATTTTACAGCATTCTCCATCTGGCCTGAAAAATCATGGAAGACATACAAAAGGACTGACATGAAAAAGAGGAGTAGAGAAAGAGAGAAAAATGTGACAGAGCTGAGCGTTGAGTTTGTGGAAGTCAGCAATGGTGCTGCAAAAGTTGAGGTATGAAACTGTGAGAAGGCTCCCCAACCCCCCACCCCCTTCAGAATTCCCCCCAGCAATGGTCTGCCTTCAGTGCTAGCACGACAGGGCTCCCCAGCCGATCCCTTTGAACGCACTGCCACTCGTTAAGGTCACCACACTGGAAACGTTTCCGCAGAGACCTTATCTGCGAGATCAGAGATAATTATCTCTGGATCCTCAGATTCCCGCGCACTTACGTCGCCATGATGACGACCCGGCTTGGTATTTGGACGATGACCAGCTTGGTGTCGTTCGTTTCCAGATGGCGAGATAAGACACTCAATGACGATGACTGAATCCAGCACTGCTGACAAAGGTTAGAGTCACTTCCAGAGAAACAGAGGGCGATTTCAAAATACTTCAAGCCTGAGACATCAAGGACCATCGTTAGCTTCCCGCTTTATTTTCCTTGAGTAAAACTGCCTCGCTTTGACAGGGTGTATTTCTCATATCAGGATTGATTTGGGGGGGGGGTCACTTTGAAAATACCTGGACAATGCTACATAAAACCTAAGAAACAAGCAGCAGCATCAAACTTTCACATGACACCAGCATTACTTTAAACGAAGCATTAATGCATTCATTTTGCAGTGTAGCATAGTGGTAAGGAGCAGGACTTGTATCCAAAAGGTTGCTGGTTTGAGTTCCCACTGGGGCTGCTGCTGTACCCTTGGGCAAGGTACTTATCCCTCAACCGTCTCAGTAAATACACAGCTTTATAAATAAATGGATACCATTGTTAAAACTGTAACCGATGTAAGTTATTCTGGATAAGAGTGACTGCTGAATGACAATGTAATTTATAATTCCAATTTATAAACTATAGACTGCTGTGAAAACATTCTTACACTGTTCTGCTCTATGTCCATGTTGTCACTAGTAGGATAAAGAGGCTACACACATTTATTTGAGCCATTACCTCAGGACAGCCTGAACCTGCCCAATCATGATTCGAATTTAAACCGCAAATGGAGCAACATTACATTTATTAACAGCAATGCTCTTCTGAAGAACATGGAGTATTTAATGAGAAGTCATTATCATTACTCTCAGAAACAGGTTAGGCACCCCCCTGCAGGATTCCCGTCAGACGGTTCGGTGGCGACAGCAATTCGTCACACGAGCCCAAACGCAGCAACGATGGAAAGAACGAAGCACATCGGGATGTCAGGCTGGGGGGGGAGTCGACCGTCTCTCATAAAACGAGATTTTCCCCAGCCGGGCGCCTGGGTTTCTGAAGGGATCTCCGAGCGGAATTAACTGCCCCGATAAAACCTCATTGGTTTTTCAGACGGAATCATTCAAACTAATATGAGCTGCAGTATAGCTGTCTCTTCCGCCTACAAATATGAATTATTCATACATTTGTGTCTTGTAAAGCGTTCTTTGGGGTTTTTATGTCTTGTGAAGTGATTTTTCACACAGGCAGGTTTACATGCTGGAGCTTGATTGCTTGATTGACTGCCTGATGGGCAGATGGATGGGTCAAATGAAACCGCGCCGAGGATATAGGTCTGCAAGCGGGACCTGGCAACCGGGCAGCACACAAAGTGCTCATTCATCCCGCTGACCCGGGCGAACACTGTGGGATTCACATTCCCGTCCTCAGTTACACCGCAGACACCACCGCGCACTTGCCCCATCATCCTTTTTTCGTGCTTCTGAGAAGAGTTTATTCTGATGTATCTTAATTTGGCAGAGTGGAACATCGAGTTAGGCAGACTCAGATGTCAGTGTCCTCTGGAGACGATAACTGCTGTGACGTTCGATAACAAGAGTTTTGCTTTTTCTTTTGCTTTATATTCCCCACTCCTGCAACTGTTAGTACTGCTGCATGCTGCAGAGAAGACATGCATGCCCTGAAACTTTTAGTAAGGAAACCCCCTTATTTCAGTTGGTAAGGGGTTATCTCCCCCCACTCAGTCGGGGAGAGGTTATCTCCCCTACTTAGTCAGGAAGAGGTTATCTGCCCCCACTCAGTTGGTAAAGAGTTATCTTCCCCCACTCAGTCGGGGAGAGGTTATCTTCCTCCACTCAGTCGATAAGGGGATATCTGCTCCCACTCAGTCGGTAAGGGGTTATCTTCTGACATGGCTTTTGATTTGGTCCTGTGTAGGCCTTGGTACGATGGCATAATAATTGCCAAAAACCTTTGACTGTGATGCATACATTTCTGCTGAGATGAAAAACAATAATAAAAAAAAACAAACACACACAAAACAAACAGGTTTGTATAGTGGCCCTACTGTGAATGAGAGCCGCACGTGCACATTTGGAAGAACGATGAGCTGAACGATAAACCTGTTTATGGGAATTACGTTAAGAACGAGTATGCAGATGGGATTACTGTCTGTCAAACAGTTTCATTTCCCATCTGTGTGCATCATCTGTCCCCTTGCATCCGCCATCTTTAAACGCGGCTCCACCAATAGCCACACAGCTATTGTTTTTTGTTTTGTTTTGCTTTTTTTTAATCCATCTGAACGATGCCAGGGCTTTCCTTTCTGAATTAAAAAAAGAAACACCAAAAAAAACTGGAGACTGGTAAAAATTGATAAAACAGAAGACTTACTCCATCTTTCATTTCTGCCTTTTTAATTCTGATGCATGAGACGGCAGCTGTTTATTATCAGACAAAAAGTATTTATGTATATTGTGTGGTTACGTGTGTTAACATCACTGGAGATGAAAGGATGGATACATCAGTCCCAACACGGGTGGATCCATCATGTGCAATCAGAGTCTTACTCATGTCTGAATCAGACTCCTGTGCTACTCATGGTGGCTGTAAGACACATTTAGTCCTGTGGGAAATACACGACCACTGTCTGGTGATGTGTCTGGAAAGAATTAGTACTGACTAAATTTTTCCACATACTTCCTTCAGAGTTGTAAATTTTGGTTCATGAATATTCATGAGAGTCACATTTTCTTAGTTAACACACACATAACAGTGCAGTGATTGTTTTTGTAGTCTGAGATACTACATAAAAGCTTCAACCTGGGACATTATCAATCAGAGAGTCCTTTTTGCTTCATCACAAAGTAGAGTCTCCAGTTCTGCTTTTGACACATTACACAATATTTGGGCAGTTTGTAAAAGGATTTGTTTCAGACATTTTCCCAAAGAATACCCATCTCGTAGGGTTGATTGGCAGCTTGCAGGCATGTCCAAACATTGCTATAATCCTCTGGAGAAAGTATCCGTATTTGACTTGTGATTAAACAGACAAGGCCTGCTTGGCATCAGGCATGTGGCACATTTGAATCAGACAAACCCGGACAACCAGAATAAATACCAACTATGAAATTGTGTCTGCTCCTTGTGTTCTCAGAGTTTTGAAAGTAACCAATAGAAACGCAATTATGTAATAAGCACCACTGCAAAAAAAGTCAAACAAATATATCATGAAAAAAAACATTCCGTAAAAAGTGACAAGAATATTGTATTAAGCTATTAAACTTTAAAAAAATAATTTTCAAGGACTGGGGTGTTCTAGATCCCTTTCAAAAGCTTAAATGAACTGTTCTTTCTCAAAGTATGACCTGATGATCAATATTAAGATTAAGGTTTCATTTCAGTGACACTGAGTCACTTCAGAAAGTGTATTTATCTTACTTACCTAAATGGTTTTCATTCATTCCATCTGCGTAGAAAAGAGAGAGAAAAGAGAGTTAATGTAATTTCAAATCAAGTATTTATCATTTAAGCACCCAGAGACACTGAAAAAAGTTAAAAAATATATAAAGGCAGTGAAATGTTGTAACAACAGTTTCTGCCTACTGCATCACCGCATATATACACTGGAGCTGCAGCAGCAGGAGAGGGGTTAGCTCACTGAACAACACAAGCTCCAACTCCAACACGCGGAAAGATCGCTGCAGATAATGCTGACGGCAAACAGCGAACCGCGAGAGGGAGAACCTCAGACCCGGAGGGGTCACGGAGTTCGTAATGGCGGAGGGAGAGACAGAGCAGATGGAAGTGGTTACCGCGGGGGGGATTGGACGCGTCGTTCCCGGGCCCCTACCTTCTGCCTGTTACACAAACAAACACCCGAGAGCGCAGCTGTGCTCGGGGGCCTGGGAGCAGGCCGGAGTGCGGGGTGAGGGGACGTATTGCTGACGGACATGCAGAGAGAAATCAATCTCCCGGGGGTGGGTTGGGGGGGTGCAAGGCCAAACAACACCGATGCTTCAAACCAAAAATCCCAGACTGAAAAAACCTGGACTGGTGTTCCCACCACTCGGCTTCACCAAGCCTCTTGGTTAGAGCCACAGTGAGCTCTGCGGGTTCTCTGTCGCTCCGATTGCTGAGACTGGATACACACCCTGACCCTGCCTCACACAAGCTGCAGCAAAGAGGCCTACACTATCTACAGTACCACACGCACACAAAAACTTCATATAAACTCAACTTCCATCATCAATCTGGACAGGGAAAGATAATGTTACAGATTACAGGTAAATGGGACGACTCACTCTACAGGTATTTAAAAAACAAAACAGCTTTGTTGTGTGAGTAAACTTTGTTGACATACCCATATCCATACCCCCCCCGCCCTATGGGGTCTGGCTGGGCTCACCTTCTGGCTTCAGGAGAGGGGAAGCAGACGTGCCCGGGCCTGCTGCCGCTGCTGTCTGACAGCTGTGCGCTTTCTGCACACGTATACGCCCGGAGGAGGGGGAGGCAGAGACGCCCAATGCCGGAGCCAAAATGGAGAGCGGAGCGGAGCCCGGCAAAGCCACCGCAGAGACAGCTCAGACGGGAGAATCCCTCGCCCCCTTTCCCAGGAGCGGCTCTGCGCTCTACCGCAAGCAAAACCGCAGGCCGAGAGGGGGGAAGAAAGAAGCCCGGAGCGACACAGCCAGAGCCAGCGCCCGGGCCTCGCCGCGAGGCCTTGCTATCTGACGCAGCCAGATCTGAGAAGGCACAGTCAGGCATCGCTGTGGTGGCTTGTCCCCTTAAACGCCATTGGATTCGCTGCTAGCGCTCCAGCGCATACGCACATGCTAACCCAGACAGAGCCAATTCTACCAGCAGCCGCCATGTAAAACCAGACCTGATTCTGAAAAATACACTGATATTCACTTAGTCCCAAGAGGTGGAAAGTTTGGGTATCAGTTCACCATAGTGGTAAGGAGCAGGGCTCGTAACCAAAAGGTTGCTGGTTCAGTTCCCTGCTGGAGTACAGCTGATGTACCCTTGGGCAAGGTACTTAACCCACAACTGCTTGAGTAAATATCCTGCTGTACAAATGGATAACATGAAAAAACTGTAACCTATGTAAGGCGCTCTGGATAAGACCGCCTGCTAAATGACCCCAACAGCAGAGCAGTACCAAGGGCAATGTCACAGGGATGGAGAAGAGAGCACCCCCCCTGGTCCGTACCCCCCCTCTCTCACTGCCCCGGGTGCCACGCTGTCACAGCGGCAGGGCAGCCAATCACGGAGCCACATCTGAGTCATTAAGCTAGAACAGAGCGTTCCCACAGAGCCATCCCGGGGTCAGCGTTTAATGCTCTTACCCATGTAGCTCCAATGCTGCTGCACATACAAAGAGCCACGTTTATGAATTTCATGCACAGATGAAAGATTACAATGCGGTACGGGTGGGGTGGAGGGGTGGAGGCAAGGTCACAGCTGGACGGACTTGGACTGGAACGGAGGAATCTGGAGGGTGGGCATGAGCCTGTAGGCCTGCACGGGTTCCCAGTGAAGGACGGAGCCCGGAGAACGCGGCAGAATGCAGGTGACACATAGACTCAGCGTCAGTCACACTCCGGTGGCTCTCCCACTCACCCGAAGCCACCGGGTCGAGCCCCAGTGCCTACCGCCATCTCCAACCGCCATTTCATGCCATGCACACACTAGCATGTTACCAAATGCTAACAAGATGTCACTTCGCAATTCACATCTGACGTACAAGACACAAGTGACTGCCTACATATTTTGTAAAAAAAACACTTATTTAATACCATCACATTAAGAATGAATGTAGTAAAGAATTTGTGAAGAGAATTTCAACTGAATGGAGTCAATAACTATGTGAAAGCGGGTGGAATGAGATGGAGCTGAGCGGGTGAGAAATAAAAGCGGGTGGGATGAGACGGAGCTGAGCGGGTGAGAAATAAAAGCGGGTGGAATGAGACGGAGCTGAGCGGGTGAGAAATAAAAGCGGGTGGGATGAGACGGAGCTGAGCGGGTGAGAAATAAAAGCGGGTGGGATGAGACGGCGCTGAGCGGGTGAGAAATAAAAGCAGGTGGAATGAGACGGAGCTGAGCGGGTGAGAAATAAAAGCGGGTGGGATGAGACGGAGCTGAGCGGGTGAGAAATAAAAGCGGGTGGGATGAGACGGAGCTGAGCGGGTGAGAAATAAAAGCGGGTGGGATGAGACGGAGCTGAGCGGGTGAGAAATAAAAGCGGGTGGGATGAGACGGCGCTGAGCGGGTGAGAAATAAAAGCAGGTGGAATGAGACGGAGCTGAGCGGGTGAGAAATAAAAGCGGGTGGGATGAGACGGAGCTGAGCGGGTGAGAAATAAAAGCGGGTGGGATGAGACGGAGCTGAGCGGGTGAGAAATAAAAGCGGGTGGGATGAGACGGCGCTGAGCGGGTGAGAAATAAAAGCAGGTGGAATGAGACGGCGCTGAGCGGGTGAGAAATAAAAGCAGGTGGAATGAGACGGCGCTGAGTGGGTGAGAAATAAAAGCAGGTGGAATGAGACGGCGCTGAGCGGGTGAGAACACAGGTGAAACAGGGCAGAGCTATCCAGGTAAGCCAGGAAAATGGGCACGGCTAAACGAGCACATTCAGGACCCTCTTGATTTAATCTGCTGTAATCAAGTCCCACTCTGTGGGAACAGATTCTGCCCTTTGCTCATATGAATATCCACGGTGAATACAGTAACCCTTTCAGTGAGGAAAGACTATGACACTGAACATGCCCCGATAGTCAAACACACCATCCTGCCAAGAATAGCACAGCCTTAAAAGGCAGAAATGGTGAGATCACTCAAAAAAAAAAAGAAGAGAAATAGGGCACAGCTGTTTAGGACTGTGGGCTACAACTTAGACTCAATACGTCGTGGAAAATCAGATCAGAAAGCGGCATAAATCGCGGCGCCGCGTTTTGCAATTCAAATGGCGCATGGCGACGATTTCGGGATAACTCAAACAGCTCTTTATGCCGCGTGTTTGTTTGCCTTTTTTGATCCGAGACCCGCGCGTCGGTGTTAAGACACAATGGAGGCGATGACAGACTGAGGGAATATTAAATGGAAGGGGATAAATAATGGAGGGAGGGAAATGAAATATAGATGGAGGCAGCTCCCGCGGTGCATGCGGCAGGCCCCTGTTCAACCTGGGGAGGAAAAAAAAAAAACAAAAAAAAAAAAAATCGACAAAAAGAGAGAGAGAGGGGATGCTGAAAAGCGAGGGATGAGGCCAGGGAAGTCGGGCGAAGGGTGGGGCACTCCGGAAAAGCCGAGACGGGGTTTTTATTTGTTCCGTTTGGTTTACAGGACTTGTGTTTCACCCCCCAGGGGGTCTGATGAGGTATAAGGAGGCTCTGACTCAATCTGCAGATACATACCACCATCATGCCCCTCGGCCCCTTATTTTTACTATGGGACACTGTGGCCCAGCAGCTGCAGGTGAGCCGCCCTGTGACTACTGCCATGTGTCACACTGTGCCTACACACACACACACACACACACACACACAAACACACACACAGAAACACACACACAGAAACACACACACAGAAACACACACACACACTACACATCTACAAACATTACATTACTGTCATTTAGCAGACGCTCTTATCCAGAGCAACTTCCACAGGTTACAATTTTACCCATTTTTACAGCTGGATATTTTACTGAGGAAATTCTGGGTTAAGTACCTTGCCCCAGGGCACAGCAGCAGTGCTCCAGCAGGGAATCAAGCCAGCAGCCTTTAAGTTACGAGCACTGCTCCATACCACTACGTCACACCGCTGCCCATATATACTCACACGCTAGGTTCCCCGCGAATCAACGCAACCATCGGCGCAAAGGAATCCAGGCAAGAGAGCACACACCCGCAGGCGTTCCGGCTTGCGTAGCCATGGCGACTCACAGCCAAACCGGGTACAGCCGCTTCCAGGCGGCTCCCCCTTCTGTGAACGTAGCTGTCAGATCCTGAGATTGACAGAGGTGAGTAAATTTGCAAAACTTCCCCCGTCCAGGCTGACTGACACAGAACAGACACACAGCACATTAATTACCCACTTAGCAGCTGGCAGTCTGTGTTGTAGAAACCAAAATTTATGCAAAATCTGCATTTTTTTTTCCTATTCAGCAGATGACAGCTCTGGATGTGAAATATCTAGGTTACCTAGTAACCCAATGTCTGTTCCACAGATAGCCCAGGACTCCTAGCACATGAAAGAAATGCAGTGGGAGAGAGGAGAGGGCTGGGGGGAGGGGGTGACCCAAGAGAGTGTCTCGTTCTCAGACCTTCGCTCTGTGACTGCAGGCTAAAAATACACCACTTCCTGTTCAGCAAGAAGCCCGGCTTCCCCAAACGAGTTAAATCATTGAAGGCCCACACAGGCAAAGGGGGGGGGGGGGGGGCAGGAAAGCCATTAATGCTTCTCCCTCTGGCAATTTCAGGGTCTCCTTTTTTTTGGCCTTGCCTGTACAGTAGCCACGTACTGCGGAACACAGACACACACTGCGGGGGCAGTAACAGAGTTCTCTTTGGTTTCATTACCATCAAAACCGGAACCCCTAGCAACGTGAGAGCCGGCTCTCAGTTCACTTAACGCTGCCGAGATTCGGAAACAATCGTTAAGATGAAACTCTGGTGGGAGCCCTGCGCGCCCACGCAGGGCCTCACCCCGTCAGAAGGCATCAGTAAAGAGAAGTAGAGCTGGGAACAGGCAGATTCAGGAAGGGACCTTTTCCCCACGCTCAAACTAATGGTCAGATTAGATTACAAAGAGCACCATTTTAGGGGAGCACCTTAATGACCAACTGCCATCCAACCGGGAACGAGGCTGCGGTCACTCAAGTGACGAGTGACTCTGGTAACTAAATCTCTTTTTTTTTTTCTTCCTTCACCATTTGGTTTTCTTCAGCAGAAGAAATTTTCTTCACAATTTTTTTTTTTGTAACTGTGAAAGGAAGGACATGGAAAAGGCCAACTCCAAGATGACGACCCAATGGTTCACTGTGACCTATTTCACAGCATTGCAGAGAATACATGGGTATCGGAAAGTCTTTTTGTTTTTGTTTTCCTGTCATCCTGCCTGATGTTAGGTATTCAGGTGAGGGAGGGAATGCCTGCCCTAGAGCCAGGCATGCCCAGACGCATCTTTTATTTGGTCTAGCTCTCCGTGTCTCAGTAACCCCACGACCCCCCCCCCCCCCCAAAACAGGACCCCGAGAACAGGCCGCACCTGTCACTCCACAGCGGGGGCCCTCGGGGGAGCAGCCCCCCTCCAGGGTTCAAGTGTAGCAACCAGAGGTGAGCGAGACGGGGGCCCCGATCCCCAACACCCTAACCTGGTGCTTCCAAAAACCCCAGCCAAGTTCAAAGAGGCAGGAGCAGAGACTCCGGGGCCTGAGATCAAAGCCTTACACCAGCAGGTCCACCGATGCAATCTGAATTCCACCAGCTCCCTGTTTTCGGCGCTTTGTAGGGTCGTTAACTCCTAATGCTAACAGCCTCCCATCACTTCTCATTCCTCAGCTCTCATTTCCCTAAATAAAGGTTGCGACTCCAGACTGAGTACAATGGCTTTTTTTAAAAGTGAGCTGTTGCATTGTTCAAAACTCGATTAGCTACTGGCTTTTAGTTTTTAACCTAACGAGACGGAGCCAAATGCAGAAAATCGGGGCGAGCTTCCATGCCAGGCCTGGGGAAATCTCTCGGCGGGATGTGGAGGGGGTGCATGGGAAGGCGGGTCCAGGCTATTTTGATTATGGGTGCGAGACAGAGGCTCCTCAGCCGGGAGACCCCAAAGATAAAAGGCCGTCGCCACAAAGGCACGATCCTGCCTCCGGAGGGGGGGGGGGTGTAAAGCTCACCTCCTGGGGTGCCCACGCCCCTCCCCCCCACCCCCCATGCTTTGCTCACATCCCTGCTCTTAATTACTTAATATTAATTACTTAATCAGTCCCATCACTCACTCGGGTTCCCTCTAAACTCCTGCTAAACGGTAAATAATCGCTGATGATTTCATTTCTGCCCTCCGCTCCAGGGCTGCTGCGCCGCAGTTTATTTTGGGGAGTGGGTCTGTGCTTTAGCACGCACGGCTAACTAGCTAATTGGACAGACCGAGCCAGGGGAGCCGGAACTAAAAGTGCCGGCCCCGCGTGGGAGAACCCCCCCCCCCCCATACAGGAGCGTGAGGACGGCGCCGGGGTAAGGAGAACCCGGCGCGTAGCGCAGCGGAGTGTGTCCCCGCTCTCTCCTCAGCGATGCGGCGCAGTGCGGATCACAGAGAGGCTGCAGGATCTGTCTGGGCAGAGATCAAAGCGCAGCACAGACGCCTCTTCCAGCCAGCTTCCCAGCCTGCCTGCCTCTGCAGAGCCCCGTCGCTCTCTCTCTCTCTTTCTCTCTCTCACAGGAAGCCACGTTTTCGGCGCATCGCACTCGAGCGTCGGGCCCGAAGACCGGCAGGGCTGGGGAGAATGCAAGCAGCGATCAGAGCGCTTTCAGGGGAAGTGTGCTAGATCTGACACCTGGGATTACAGGGCGGAGATACAGCAAAGGGGTCTGTGTAGGATTGAAAAAACATCACACACACACACACACACAGAGCAATGCACGCACGCGCACACACACACATGCGCACGCACACACACAAACGCAGAATGCATGCACAAAAATAAGCTCTCTCTGACACCACACTTCATTAAAGTGAAGACTGTGGTTTTTGTGTCTTTACCTGCAGGTGGAGCAGTGATGGAGGAACCCAAAGACAAGACATTAACTCTCTGGGCCCTACATCCCCTTCTCTCCACCACCAGGATCAGGCTTCTGCACTCATACCTGTCGACCCCCATGGGCACCACCCTCCTGAAGGTCAGGAACGATGCTTGTTAACAAAAACCCTCATGCCCGCATACGCTACGTTAACAGAACAGAACAGCTTCACTGTCCACAGGCGGAAAATCGTCCTTGGATGCACACAAATAAGTACATCATTAAGACACTTATTACAACATTGATTAAAAACCTCATAAATCAAAGACATCTGTTAGAATTCCTAACAAACCACCTACTCACAACTTAAGTACAAATTCAAAGCATCTCATGACCAACATTGAAAAATATAAAGAACTGTCTCTGCCAAATGTGTATATTATTCACATATGTGATTCACTTATTGAGTGTAACAGCAAGCCTTCCATTTAAGAAGCTAAAATAAACGAAGGAATTTATTAGCTGTATAACCATGTAAACAATGACATATTAAAAATGTATTTTTTAGAGCTGAATGGAGTTCTTAATGGGGAAAGAAATCCTGGCTGAGTCTGCAGATGCATGTGATGGAATTTGCATTTAGGCATGGAGGGAGGACGGTGCTCATTTAAAAACGAGACTAATATAGCGTCTAATCTCCAGCATCGCTCTTCCGCTTCCTGCGCTGCGCGGCGCAGTCACGACCGCCCTCCCTCAGACCTGTGCGGGGCAGAGAGTGACCCCACTCTCCCCGGGCCCGGCTGGCAAAACCAGCATGCTCCTGGTGCCGTTTGAGCATCTTTCTCTCTCTCATCATTCTCATTTCACAGAAGCTCTTATCCAGAGCAATTTACATTCATGTAGGTTACAATTTTATCCATTTATACAGCTACATACATTTACTGAGACAACTGTGGGTTAAGCACCTTGCCCAGGGCTACAGCAGGGAATCGAACCAGCAACCTTTTAGCTATAATTCCAACTCCTTACCACTATGCCATATTTCAGCCCCCCCCCTCTTTCTCCCTCTCTCTCTCCCTCTCTCCCTCTCCCTCTCCCTCTCTCTCCCTCCCTCTCTCTCCCTCTCTCTCCCTCCCTCTCTCTCCCTCTCTCTCCCTCCCTCTCTCTCCCTCCCTCTCTCTCCCTCCCTCTCTCTCCCTCTCTCTCCCTCTCTCGCTCTCCCTCTCTCTCCCTCTCTCTCTCTCCCTCTCCCTCCCTCTCTCTCCCTCCCTCCCTCCCTCTCTCTCCCTCCCTCCCTCTCTCTCCCTCCCTCCCTCCCTCTCTCTCTCTCTCTCTCTCTCTCTCCCTCCCTCCCTCTCTCTCTCCCTCCCTCTCTCTCTCTCTACATTACTGCAGATCTGTGAGACACATCCCCCCCTTTGTTATATAAAAGTCCTATTTCACAGCTTAGGGAAAAAAAAAAAAAACATTGCCACAACTGGCAGCGCAGTAAAATGACCTAGTTTCCCAGTGGCCCAGAAAGTGCAGTGATAATTCCCAAGGTCTGGTTCAGACGGGCTGATGGGCGCAGACCCCGACTGTCCTGCGTGATTAAAGGCGATGTCACAGCTCAATGGAGCCTCGTCTTTCCCAGCCCTCCTCCCGGCACACGGCTACGTGACTGACTGTGGGGAGGATGGGACGAACTGGCAGGAATGGGGTGGGGGGTGGGGGGGAGGGGGTGCTGCACCAGCCTCCTTGCATGCATGCCTGTATGCCTGCGTGTGCATGCAGAGGGGGAGGCCGTCCGCGGGATCCTTTGAAGACGTTTAAAACCTACAGCTCCTCCGCAGGCGGGCGAGGCCGACTGCCTCTGCAGTGCCGTTGCCGTGAGGAGCGGAGATGGTTGTCGGTGTGAGAGTGTGTGCTGTGTGTGTGTGTGCGTGCGTGCGTGCGTGCGTGCGTGCGTAGGGGATTGGGGGGGTCTCCACACACACTAACACAGACATGTATGTGGCATGGAGCTGAGTGGACTGCACTGACGTTCCCAGAGAGTGCTTCCAGGTAATGGGCCCTGCTTCGTCCCCGACCCGGAGGGCTGTGAACAGGCTTGTCATCACCAGGCCAGCTGTGAGATGTGGTGTGGGGGGGCCAGATCTGATCCAGGATCAGCCACACATGCAGGCACGGCTGGGGGCGGGGGGGTGTCAGGGGACGTTAGCCTCAAAGCCAGGGGACACTCCAAAAGAAAAAAAAAAAACCACGAGAGGCTGGATCTCTGACAGGTTCCCGAATCCTGAGCTCAAAGCAACCTGTCAGGTCGGGATCTCCACCTCCCTTCCCACAATCCCCCAGGCCAACCCCAGAGCTCACCCAGTGCACGAAGGCATGGCTATCTCTAAAACAACAGGCCATTTCTCCAGCCAATCAGATCACCCTGGCAGAGGCAGACAGTAGTGCTGGACTGTGCTCTCTGAACATCCCCCACTCTCTGTCCCCACATCTGTGAACAAAAGAAATCTGTGTGTTCCCCCCTGAAAGAAATGCTCATTCTATACTCATGAGACCACACTGAAATATGAAAAATGACAGGTAGGGCTAGGTAACAACACTATTTTGGCATTATTATCTATTACAATATTTAAAAATGTAGTATAAACATATAATGAAATGTGGTTGCTATTTAAAATACTACCTTCGACATGATGGGGGAGCATGGCTTACACAAATAAGAGGATTACCGAGGAGCTGCTCTCTTGCTCCAGCAGAACCATACATCACCATGACGATCAGCAGCTTCTCCAGAGAGAGCCATGCAGCCAAGTCACAGTGCCCGTAAAGAGGACAGACCACTGGGACTGCATGGTCCCGCTGCTGGCTTTGCACTGATTATTTTACTATATATCTCACCAAAACAGAAAACCGAGACCTCATCTCATCAATTAACCATAGATGAATATTGTTCCTTTCCATAACTGAAGGAGGCAGACACACCAGCTAAGTAAGCTTACCCTTTTTTATGCACGTGTCTGCTCTGGGATGCGGAAGACACTGTTCTCTTTTTCCAATTGTTTGGAAGGGTAGCTTAACACCACGCATGGGACTCTGCAGAGCAGCCTTGAAATACCCTTGCCTCTACCTCGAGACGAGGCTGGGGGGGGTGATCCATCTTTAAGAGCGCAGAGTCTGTCCCATAAACGCCAGCGGATATCCGCCCCGCCGCGAAACAGACACCAACGCTTAGGCCGCGTCCCCATCCCGGGAGCAGAGTGAGCACTTACAGGATGAAATATTTAAGTGTTGCGTGTCTGCGCCCCGCCGCGCCCGACCTCGCCGCGCTGCAAGCCAGGGTCCCTCACGCTCCACCGAACAGCAAATGCATACTGTGACACCAGGTGTCCTCAAGAACCGGGCCGGCTGCGGGCTTATGTAACTGCACCTACTTAGGGGCCAGTTTCTGTAGCGGTACCAAAAACTCCACTGTGCGCGGTGTGAGCGGTCATCATCAATGCCTCATTCCTGCAGCAATGAAAACTACCGGTAGCTTTTACACTACAACACATCTGTCCATGGGCAAAGGCTCTATGACCGATACTTATGAAAGCAAGCAGTCGGCCCCCTGAGGCCTGGAGTCTCTTATGTAAAACACAGAGGAATCCGAAGGCAGGGAGAGGCAGAGAAAAGGGTGGGGTGGGGGGTGGGGGGGCTGGGGTGAGTCGGAGAGGAATGCAACATCGGACATGCAGACATCACGCGTGACCAGTGTAGCATAGTCAAAGTCACATGCAATTACAGCCCGCTGTCAAACGCACTTCATCCACATTAGCGAGAGCAGAGCCCATTAGTAATGCTGGAGACGCGCGTCTAAAAATACAACGCAATAAGTAATGGGGTTTCGTGATCAAAAGGTATGCAAATGGAACAGCTAGCAATTATTTGACGCTGGGTTGATTTGCTTAATAAATGAACAAACTAGTAAATTAATACATGGATTAGTTACACTCCATGTGCATCACATGTGCAATGATTACGTGATTTCAGTTCTATCAGAGATGGTGAGGAGATGTAGAAATGTCACGTGACCATCGTAATCCCATCATCTCTACGCTGTAATATTAATCTCATAAAATGCGACACTCCGTGACATGCCTTCCACTTCATATAGAGGCAGATTCCCCTCACCATGCTGGGTCAAGTGGTCCTCTCTCTGCCCTTTCCGTATACCACGGTCAAGTCAGGCCCGGTGCTACAGGTGGGTCTGGGTGGGTCAGACTTACCTAAACTTTCACATCCCCCCAAAAGCATTTTAACCCACAGCACCAATATCCAATTAACTATGTCTTTTTAAAGGCAATATGGCCCTAAGAATACGCCTGCCAAAATATCTTAATTAGCAGAGCCAGAGCCAGAGCCAGAGATGGAGCCGGAGATGAAGCTGGAGGTGGAGCTGGAGCAAGCCCTCGGCTTTCAGACACCAAAGAAGACGACCCGCATGAAGCAAGCGGCATCCTCACTCACTCACACAGGGAAGGCAGGGGGGGATGGCACAGGGGGGTGGGGGTAGCAGAGTAGCATAGTGGTAAGGAGCAGGGCTGGTTATAAAAAGGTTGCTGGTTCAGTTCCCCGCTGGGGCACTGCTGCTGTTCCCTTGGGCAAGGTACTCAATCCAGAATTGCCTATGTAAGCCGCTCTGGATAAGAGTGTCTGCTAAATAACAATAATGTCATGTATAATGGGACAGACAGAGGATCAGAGCAGTTATGTCAGGAAAACGTGGCGGGGACCGAGGCCTCTGCCCTGCTGTTCTCTCCCGTCCGCTCCCACTCCTCTCGGTTCCCCGTCCCGGAAGAAAGGCCCCCTTTCACACAAGGAGCGGCGTGGCCGAGGCGCGGGCCCTCTAACCGGGAACATGTGGCTCTCATTTGGGGCTGAGGTGTGGCTGCCAGGGCTGCGAGCGTAGCCGCGGCGAAGAGGCTCGCCCCGCCATCCCATAATTCAACTCCACGCAGAGGAGAAGGGAGGGAGGAAGGGGAGAAGAAAAAGAGAGGTGTAATAAAAAACGTAATACCCCCTAAACCTACGCTTAGTGGCTGATGTGCCAGAGACGAGCCCGCTCTCAGGAAGCACCCTCTTAAAAGCGCTAAGCCCCAGACCGCGAGAACAACGAACAATGCTGCTGTTGACAGATTCATTTCCATTCAGTGTCTTTTAAAGTAGCGCTTTTTTTTCCCCAAATAAATTACAAACATACGTTTCTCTCATATGTCCCATCTTTGGGTTATGATTAATGGTGAACAATGGGGCTGGACATCAGTATCCAATGGGATTTATGATCTTCACGATTTCCCTGTCACCACCAAAAGTATTAAGCTGGGGTGGGGGTAACTTCTACTGCTCCACAACAAAGAATTCTCCCCGCTGAATTTCACATTAAAGATCCAGGGGTGATTAGTGACAGGAGGCAGTCCTGGGTTGGGACAGGGGGGGGGGGTCCTGCAGGGGGTTACCTGAGGCCACTGGGACACCCAGTTCTTCAGACTGCTGATCTGTGTGTACAGAGCTCGTTTTAGAGCCTAGAAATGCAGGGAAGGTGGCAACGCGGCCACTGACCAAAGGCCCCCGGAGCAAATGACCACTAAGAAGCTTTTCAAGCGGGGCTTTGGTTCAGTAGGTTCAGTAAGAAGGTCACATAAGGATTCTTGTTCTCTCTCTCTCTCTCTCTCTCTCTCTCTCTCTCTCTCTCTCTCTCTCTCTCTCTCTCTCTCTCTCTCTCTCTCTCTCTCTCTCTCTCTCTCTCTCTCTCTCTCTCTCTTTCTCTCTCTGTAACACACAAATATATTTTTCCTGTTCCCGTTTTGCTATTACAAATAAAAGACTCGCTTGTATGTGTGTCTCTCTCTCTGTTCCTCCCCGTTCCCCAACGCACCAGTCTGTCCATCCTTAACGGAGGAGATTCAATGCTGAAATCCAGCACAGAGAAAGGAGGAACCATTGTGCCAGTCGCTGAGCAGATTCCAGAGGGCGGTTGTGATTGGACGGCAGTGGAGGACAGCGCCGGCACAAGCAGGACCCCAGATACTCCAGATGTTGTTTTGATCAGAGGGTGGTTTAAGCTTGGCAGCAGCAGGCGTGTTGTGTGTGTGTGTGTGTGTGTGTGTGTGTGTGTGTATGCGTGTGCGTGTGCGTGTGCGCGCGCATGTCTGGCAGGTAACCAGTGCGGTCATCCTTGCCTTTGTTCCATTAGCAGTGGCAGTGTCCAGGCTGCACTGTACTCCACTAATAAAGGCCATCCTTTATGTCAGGCTGGTCACACCTACGGCACTGATCCTAGGGGACTGCTCCACTGCCATCAGCCACCATCTAGCGTACCCGTTAATTAAGCCGTTTTAAAGCACAAACGTTTATGGCCCTGTGCAGGGGCGGATCACCTGAGACCCGACTCACCTGGCTCCATTCACCTTTGGAGCGGGTGTGCCTGTCTTTCAGGTGGCACTCTCTTTACCTCACAACAACCCCGTTCCGCTCTGAAAGTGTGCCAGCTGAGCGGTGTCTCAACCCCCTAGGGGAGTGTGAGAGGGGCGCAGACGGGGGGGGGGGGGGTTGGGGGGGGGGGTATGTGTCTGAGTCCTGTGCCGCAGTAGGCGAGACGGAGAGCTCTTCTTCTCCGCTGTCTCCAACACAGGCAGCTTTTCATGTGCGACAGGCGGCAAAAAATAACTCCGGCTACCCAAGCGCTGAGAAAACCTGAAAAGGGGGGATGGGGGTTCTTTAAAAAGCCGTCTGGGTTTATTTTTGGGTGCGAACGCTGCGTGTGCACCGAGCGCTTCCTGTGGGACGCTGGCATCTCCGCTGAGAGTGGCCCAGGCGGTCCCTCCGCGCTGGCCGCCCGCCACACGAACACTCGCGTTTATATAAACACATTCGTTTAAGTGCAGGTTTCACATTTCAGAGCATGCTGCAGGTAATCGATCTACCGCACCATCTATCTCCTCTGAATGAACGCAACACGCCTTCACTTACTGTACAGGGCAAACGGATTCAGAGGAGCAGGAGGCAGGCAGACGGAGGTGCAACAAGAATACAGGAGCTGAGATTGACTTCTTCCTCGGTAGCACTGCCTTGCTCAGACAGGACGCCGTTTTATTCTCAGTAAGTGAAACGGGCCACAGTGGTCACTTTGCCAGATGACTGCAAAGCCAAGAACACCGTAATAAAACCTAATGCCAATAGGCCAAGCTCAGGATGGGAGAGCTGGAAGGGGTGTGTGTCCACTCACAGGATACAGAGCTCTTCAACTCTACATGACATGGCTAGCTGCCTCATGAGCGGTGAAAACCAGATTCACCTTTGACTGGGTTCCTGGTAGAGGGCCTGAGGCCCAAAGCCCTGACACAGCGAGGCTATGGTTTAGGATGGCACTAGCACAAGGCAACCCACGAGCAAAAACAATCAGCACACAATTCAGGCTAGTAACCTTTCTACAAGTCTGAGAGTGCAGTTCAGTGCTGCTTTAGGCTTGACGATGTGTTGGAATGCTGCTCTCGGTAGCTGAAAGCATTCAAAGAGAATTCACCATCAGCGAAACAGCAGCTCATCCATTGTGACATCACAAACGGTGGGCGATTCAGGCCTGTATGATTGGGCCCGTCATGGCTGAAGCCGGAAGTGCTGGTCATCTCCAAGGTCAGTGGGCCAGTGGAGTCTTTCCACAGTTTCACTGGAACTGTAATAATCAGATATAATGCAATATTCTCTCATAGCTGATTATCAAAATCGCCACCTCCCCACCCCCACAACAACCGCACACTGTTCTACAGCCTGTGGGGTGCGTGTGACATCTTGCTTACATTCGCTTTCACCCCCCCCCACGCTGTTGCGCCATGACCTTTCGGGAGCTCACGAGAAAGCAAGGGGCTAAGGCTAAGGGGATGCAGCAAGGTTCGACGGAGCAATTTTTATCCAGGTCACTCACATCTAATCAAGCGTGAGGGGGGGAAAAAAAAAAGCATGTGGCAGCAACTCCAGTCACCATGTTCTGTCACTGTCCCCCGAGCGACAAGGACGTGGATCGGGCCGGCACGGGTCGGCCGGAAGACACGGCAGCGCCCCTCACTCTGACATCCTCCTCGCCGTGACACACGCCGTCGTCCCCGGCGACGTTTTAAAACGAGCGTCCTCGGCAAGACGTATGACGTCCCGGCTCATCTAATTACCCCGGACAAAGGCGCTCTTTGAAAAAAACGAGACTGTGTTCTGTTCTGTGTACTGAAAAACACAATAAAATATACGCGTTTGTTAGTTCCTGTTCAGGCAGAGCTGTGTTTCACTGTAATGAGCCAGAACATGAGCTCAGCTCAAATTTCCATTTTATGTTCGATTTAATGAACAGTACATCTTTTGAACTTGAATCCGAAAGAAAAACTGGAGAGAAACAACTAAAAAGAGTATGTGAAACAGACACACTTTAACTGAAGTGTCTCAGAGAACATGCTAATATTTGATCATTTTTGTACTATCTGTGCTGAGAATGCGTATGCTGTGTGGGAATTCCTTTTTTTAATAAACTTTTGACAGTACAGCCCAATCATATTCCTCCAAAGTAAGTTTATTGTGCTTGACTCATCATGTATTATCATTATCTCATTTTTATTTTTTGTTTGTTCGTTTTTTTTTGTTTTTTTTTTCCTTTGAAAATATGGTTTTACAGTATGCACAATGAGTTGCCTTTGTTTGAGAGCTCACACCGACACATGTTTGCGTGCGAGTGACATCCAGAGCACATCAATCACGCATCGAATTATGTGAAGATCCATATTAACAGGGCAGATTAATCTCTTAATCGCCCTCCTGGAGGGGCGCGTGGAAACGCTGCAGCCGAACCGCACCGGAGCATCTGTGTTTCGGAAGGGCCAATCCCGCTCCCACCCCATTCCCACGTCCTCGCCCCGGGACTGTTTCACGCGTTTCATCCGCCGGATACAGTTTTTACAACCTCACCTCTGATCCCCTGCGACAGCCGTGTGTGTGTGTGTGTGTGTGTGTGTGTGCGCGCATACATGTGTGTGTGTGTGTGTGTGTGTGCGCACGTGTGTGTAACAGAGAGAGAGAGGATGTGCATTTAAATCATTTGGAAATACTCTTTTTCTTTTAAAAAAAGAGAAAAATACATCCAATCCATTGATAACACAGCTGTAACATGGACACAACATAACACTGTCCAGCAAGAAATTAGTTTCAATATTTATTCATTTTTTCTGATGTCATTATTATTTGTGCTTCTTCCTGTTTTCCTGGTGCGTTTCCTCCGATTCAGGAGTTATCAGGGAAGCCTTAAATTCCAGTGATAATAGACCGTGTGTGTGTGGAGCAAAGCTGAATCCAGACCTGATTAATATCATCTTCTGCCAGAAGGATTAATCCAAACCCCAAATTACTGGCCCCGCTCCCAAACCCCGCGTCTCTGTCGCAGCCAAGTGGCTGTAGATAAACGCTCTGATCTGTAAATTGACTAATTCTGTCCTCTCGCAAAATATATTCCTCCCACTAACCCTCCCTCGATTTTTTTTTTTTTTTTTTTTAAAAACACTTTGTTTCTCTCTCTCACACACACACACACACACACACTGCGAGAGGGAGAGCCTGCACTCTGCTAGCTACTTAGGCAAAGATCCCTGGCTGGGGAGGGAGAGGGAAAAAAAAGGGAGCAGAATTTTGACTTCTTTCATTATGTGCCCTGGCAGCCAGACACCCAAACAGAGGCCCCGCCCCGTTCTGCAGCCCTTGAATGGTGAGAGATTCTTGTTTCAATGATCTCCGCGACGGCCAATCAGGAAGCCCTAGCCCCTGGCTGCCGGGGATCAGCGAATAGCCAGTGTCCCTCTCCTCCACATGACTAAATTTGCTCCTGTCCATCAAACGGGTCATATATAGTTCATTTCAAGAGAGGCAGACTCGGCTGCAAGGAAATGTGGAGCAGTTGAATGCCTTGTTCAGCCCCGGCTGATTTTTTTTTTTTTTTTTTTTCCCCTCCTGAGCTACTGATATTTGCGAACATAACAAATGGCTAAGTTCCCGCTGGAGGAGCCAGGGAGCGCACCGGCAGGCGAGGGATCAGAGACACACAGAGAGGGAGAGAAACGGTGGCCACAGAGGGGGAGAGGGGGAGAGAGCGCTCTCATTCTTCTCATATGCACACCAACTTTTTTGTGTGTGTGCGTGGTGCTCAAGGGAAGTTATTCTTCCTCCCCGTAGCCACGGAGGTGGCAGCAACTTTTTTTCTTCCCCTTTTTTTTGGTTTTGTGCTTTTTTTCCCCCTCTACCCCCCCATCCCTCCCCTCCACGGCCGTCTATTTTTCTGACAGATCACACTTTACCCCCCCACCCCCTACCCCCCCACAAACACGGCCCGGCGCAGCTCGACGCGTGGACAACTTGTGCGGAGTTATTTCACTCTTTGTCGGGTAAGCAGCATTTTTCCAGCCTCTCTCCTCTCTCCAATGTGCATGCTTTTTTCCACCCTGCCTCCGAGCCCGATCCCGTTTTTCAGCTGTCTGCACCGGAAAGTCCCTGTTGCACGCTCGGCTCTTTGTTCCCTATCTATCTGTTATTTATTTATTATTATTGTTTTTTTTGGTGTTGGTGGGTTTCCGTCTCTCTCGTGTGCCGTGCCTCTCTTTGTTTTTATTACTATTCTGAGTCCGGGACTGGGAAACTTTGCTTAGTCACCGCTGCAGCGGTCGGAAGAGCGCGCTGCCATTGCCCTCCGCTGCACGCATCTGCTGCCGCGAGTACGGTTATTAGCGGCCGAGCTCTCCCGCGCCGCCGCGGTCTCCGCTAATGCACTTGCCGCTTTTATGAAGTCAGGACTAGTTAAAACCGTGAAAGCGGCGGGACATGAGTCACCAGCGAGAGAGAGAGAGAGAGTGTGCAAGAGAGAGAGAGAGAGAGAGAGAGAGAGAGAGCCGCGTTGCGCGCGGACGCCGGCACTGTGCCTGCCTGCGCCGTCTGCAGACAGGGAGGAACTCAGCCAGACAGGGGACAAAGGCAGGAGCCCCATCCAGACGGCTCAGGTCAGTGATTAGGCCAGAGCTGGATAAGACAGGGCAGCCAGCTGCTGAGCAGAGCGGGAGGGAGCGGTGCAGGGCGGGCGGGGGGGGCGGTTTGGGGGGGCCAGGGAGAGGGGGGGGGTTGGGGGGTGAGAGGAGGTTATGTGCGAGTCCGTGACTGGCTTTTCAAAAGGCAGCACTTTTTTCCCTCCTGTCTCTCTCTCTCCCTCTCTCTCTCTCTCTCTCTCTCTGTTCGTCTCTTTCCCTCTTTCTTCTTCTGCTGCTTCTTCTTTTCCTTCTCTCTCTTTTTTCTTAAATCAGCGATTCTCCTCATGTCGGAACGCGTGAGTAACAGAGAAAGAGTGTACCGGTAAAGTGACTCAGAAGGAAAGAAAAAACAAAACAAAACAAGGCAAGGGAAGTGTGCGTGAAGGTTAAAAGTAGTAGAAAAGAAAAAAAAACAAGAGGGGGCGAGAAATAAGCCTGCAATTACAAAAAAAAAGGAAGGAGTGTTTTTCCGGCATTTTTGTGGGTGGGGGGGGTGGTTGGAATGTGATGAGTGACAGGAAACGCATCCAGCCTCTCCATTTTGTCTGTGTGTGTGAGAGAGTATGTGTGTGTGCGTGTGTGAGTATGTGTGTGTGAGAGAGAGTGTGTGAGTATGTGTGTGTGTGTGCGTGTGTGCGCGTATGTGTATGTGTGAGTGCGTGTGAGAGTATATGTGTGTGCGTGTGTGTGCCTGCTTTTGTCTAAAGCTCTTAATCTGAGCACTGTTAGACTGAGACAGAAAAACATCCAGCGCATAGTGGGTTGAGGGGGACCGGTGCATGTGGACCTGCCCCTACAGCAAGGGCAGCCGGCAGACACCCCAGATCAGTCCGGTTCCCACTCCCAATGCCGCTAGGTCGTTACCCTGGCAAACACGTGACCTCAGCTCTGTGTGTGTGTGTGCGTGTATGTCTGTGCCGTGACAAATCAGACACAAGGGTCCATGCAGGCATTTGCTTCAGATACCTTCACAACATTTCAAAGCTGAAGTCCTGAATTGCCTTTACAGCTCTCTGCTGACAGGGAAATGCCCGTCTCGCTCTTATTCTGGGTGTTCAACCACGCAATAGAAATGCTCAACTCAGCAACTGTCAAACAACTGACATTATAAAAAGTCAACACAGAAAAATGGCGCAGAAAAATGGGAGACAAAAAAATTACTGAACTGGACACCGCGCAGAGCTAAAGTTATTTAGCCGCGCGGTCACGTGCAAGTTCATTGCGTGAAATCACCTGTTGATATTTGAGTGGTGACTGGGATGACGTTAGAGATATGGTACAAGGAGAGATATAGCACAGGGAGAACTTTCTGCTACTGAACTTTGTTCCACTGCTGGCCTTACAGCCTGGGGACTCTTCTCATACGGCCCCTACCTGGATTTGAATAGAAACCAGACAGCAATTCACTCCACTCAGTCACCAGTCCTGCCTTGGACAATGAAGATTTGTTAGCACACAGTCACAAGCCTGCTAACACAAAGCTCAGTGGCACAGCGAGCAGGCGTAGGGAAGGGGGGGGGGGGCTGGGGGTTGCGAGGCCAGGATTAGAAAAGGAGGGCTCTGGGGGTGGGGGGGGTGGGGGGGTCGCAGAGGACAGGAAATTACTGCCTTTGATGAACCACTTGCAGATTCGCGCTCGCAAAAAAGGGACAGAGCAGGGAAAACAGCAGCCTTGGTCACCTCCAGGGTTTTTTCCAAAAGCCTTAAAAAAAAAAAAAAAAAAAAAACTGGTCAGGGGAGAAAACGCCATGCCGCCCGGGGGCTCCGCCACAGGCCTGCTCAAAACTCAGGTGCTGTGCAAACAAAAAAAAAAAAAAAGGCTCCAATACCCCGCGATTCCCCCTCTCTCATTCTCTCTCTCTCTCTCTGAGTCACTGTCAGCGTTCAAACCATCAGAATATCGCAGTACTTCTTCACTTCGGCTCTATACCAAAACCGCATAGGATTGCTGGCTTTTATTTACTACTTTTATCTGTGGGAACGGCCTTCTATAATATTTTGTTCTTCCCCAGTTCATGCTCGACACTAATCCTAGCTTTCAAATCGCTGGGAAAATAAAGCATATTGTTTTTTGACCGCACTGAAATCAACATATTGTAAGAAACAGGACAGAATTTAGCAAACACAAAGGATCAAACCCATGCTGTTTTTCACCACACATATTTTAGCAAATTTTTAACAAAAAAAATATAACGGCCTTACTGACAAGAAATGATTAAGAAATATCTCTTTTGGATAATTGTCATTAACTTATTCACTCATGCTTTTACAGTGCCATAAAAACAAATCAAATCAAACCGCCACATTTAAAAATGTTTTTCGGCAAATTAAGGGATTAGGGGGGTAAAACTCCAGACATTTGTCCATTTTCACTGCTCTCTTACTGAGAGCGCTACAGAGAGAGGTGTGTGTGTGTTTGTTTCTGCTGCTGCACCCAGCACAGAGAGGCCAGGGTGAACAACCTCTCTGACCCCTCATTACTCACCTGAGGTGCTGAAAGGGGACGGGGGGGGGTGGGAGGCGGATCTAGTCTGCACAGCTGAAACCTGCAGCCGCGGAGAAGCCCGAACACTGAGCGGTGGCCATGTGCATGCTGGAGAGATGCAGGCCTGTCCCGTCTCCCAAATCCACACCAAAATGACCTGAACGGCCGAGGCTTCGGTGTGCCGGCCTGGCAGCGCCACCGGGGGTGTGGGCGTTTCTGCAGTCGAAGCGAAACGCCGGAGGTATTGCGATACTCTGAGTCAGATGCCTGCTGCTGACCTGCGACCCAGGAATTCGCAGAGTCCTAAAAAACGCACGATGCAGCGTCTGAAGGCTACACGCCTCGCCCTGCGATAGCGTGTGTTTACGTATGTGACTCAAGGTGCGATTTTGAGATTTGTGGGTTTCTTCATGTCTGCGTGCGTGTGACCCGTGGGCGGCAGACGGAGGGCTTGTTTTGGAGAGGTCTCGGCGAGGCTGTTTGCATTGTTACACACGCGCGCGCATGTGTGTTTCTGAGGTAATTTCACAACGCGAGCTCGCTTGTTGTTGTTGCGGTTCTAATGTGCTGTTAGGTGTCGGCACGCAGCGTCCCAGACTGTCTCTGCAGCTGATAAGATGTTGAGATCTGATTAGAAACGGTACAGTTTTTTTTTGGTTTTTTTTTTGTGGGGGGGGTCACAGAGTACATGCGGCGAAAGGCATGCCAGGTCGCCTCCGTACGGCCAGGGAAAAGCCCTCCCCCATGTCCCAAATTAAGTGACTCAAAGCATTCCTCACTGTATACGAAAGCATTCGGCTGGGCCAGAGCGTATCCCATGATTAGCACGGCACGCTGGCTTGTCAGACATCTTGAACAACGCTGTAGGAAAAAAAATAAGCAAAAATGAAAAACTGATTTTTTTTTTTTTTTGAGAGGACACATGCTAAATGTTTAGTTTCTGGTTGTAGACTTTAGGAAAATGTGAGAGCTTAAATTAGACCAAAAATGAGAACAAAGACAGTCAGATGGGTTTGGTTTCAATATCCCTAGAAGGATTACTTTGCCATAAAATATTCATTTTGCATTGATTGGCTGTCATTGCTTTTGTCATTTAAAAAAACAGCCATCACAGAAAGACAAGGACAGGCATTGAAGTTCCTTTTTTTTTTTTTACTGTGGCAGTGGAATTTTTCAGAAAGAAAAATTCTGGTCTTATACTGTATCCTTCACACCAGTAACAGAAGCTTTGCGTGTCAAGAGAAATTGCAAATTTAGAAACCCTATTTTTACCCTCTATTAGCATATGTAAGGCAGATCTACACTTGCGAAGCCGCTGTGGTGTATCCGCTGATGATGTACATGATTATAATCATGTACGGAAATTATTCAATGTGAGCGTTGTTATACGCGTTTCATATCTGTGATTGCAATGAGCGAAGGGTTACCAGGGAATACAGCTGCATGTGTTTTTCCTTAGGTTAATCTGTCCTACGACCTCAAAGGAAAATATAGCACGTAACAGAAATCTTTTGCACAACATATGAAGTAATTTTTCAAATATTTCCATAAGGTTATGCATAATTCACCCAGCGTCGACCGCCTGCATCAAAAAAAAAAAAAACGAAAGCAGCATTTGACAAGCTTTTTATTTCTGTTCACTGAATATCAGGGTCAATTAAGAGGTACGTCTGGCAGCTATTCTCTGCGCATTAGAGCAGATTAGACAGTAACATCAAATATGAGGACCCGGGCGGGTCATCTGCCGCAGTGCCCCACATTCCCCTGATGTGCCTGTCACTTCCTGTTACGCTGACAATCGGACGGGACATCAGCTGAGAGCGCTCCCCTCTAAATCCGCTCTCCCTCGGGGGCGTGCCTTCCCCCCACATCCGTCACGCCCTCGAAAAAAAACCCCAAAAAAACACAACCCCACTGGATTTTGGACTTCAGTCTCCTTTTTAACAAATAAAAAGAAAAAAGGTCAAGCTTCAGTTTCAGAAACCACCAAACACAATGAACCCCGTGCACCTCTGGTTAAAGTTTAACCGTTTGACCCACATCATAAGACGCGCATTTTTTGGGAGAAGAAAGAGAGGGAAAAAAAGAACGTGGATTTTCAGCGAACAAAAGAATACGGAATACGCCACATCACAGCCTCAGTGCGTTTCTCTTTTTTTTTTCCCCTCCGAAACAGACCGCGCTCCGGTGCTCATTTGCGATGCACCTTTCGCGCTGCAGGAGATCAAAGCTCCTCGGCGTGCCAGGATCGGGAGGCAGACGCTTGGCGGCAGAAACGCCGGAGAGAGCGGGACGATCATGAATAAAACCTGGGCCGATTAGGACGCAGATCCATGCGGGCCTCCGATCCAGAGACGCCCCCGACCTTTGGAGCTGTCAGAGGCGTGCGATCGGTGCGCCAGGCGGAGAGCTCTCTGACCCCGAAGCGCAATATAACTCCCTTGCAGCTCACTGGGCAATATAACGCCAGCTGAAAGCGTGGACCCGGGCCAGCACGGTAGCGTGTGCTGCTGAAGTCAGCACAGAGATAGACAACACTGAACCCAAACACACGTCATACCCACCCAAAACCAAAATCACCCTTCCTCTCATTCTTCATATTAGCTACTAATATGAGCACGGAACACAAACCACAGGGGGGAAAAAAAAAAAAAAAAAAAAAAACATTTAAAGGCCCAAATTTGATTTTCAGTGTTAATTTCCCGACAGTTTCTTTTTCACGAATAACCAAAATCTGGCATTTATCGAGCATCTCATACATATGTTAATGACGAATTAAGGTAAATCCAACCATAGTGCAAATAAGGAAAAGAAAAAAAAAATTAACCAAATTTCACTACAGAGGCTGACACAAAATCGTTGGCCTATGGTTCCCAGAGGAGTCTGGCAACAAACGCTTCCCCGTACACCGGTGCTGGAAATACGTGCAGGCGTACACCCGGGCGAAGGAGAACTTGAAAGTCTTACTCAGAAGCCGTTAACTTAGGGGAGGGAGGGCTCAAAAGTGTTAATCAGGGCCCGCGTGGCGGGAAAGAAGGGGGGACTGAGCCGCGCTTCGCGGGGCTGGAGTTAATTGGCAGCTATTGAATTAAAAGCAGCTACAGTGACAGATCAGGACTGGCAGGCGGTGATGGGGGGGGGGGGGGGGGGGGGGGCGGAGGGGGGATGGGGGAGCCGTGTGATCAGCGCGGATTAGCGGATGATATATCGTGAATTTTTACGGAGATATCCTTGCAGAGGGGGCCCAGCGAGTTCGGCTCCGCCTGAGCGGGAGACAATGCGGGCGACTCCGAGCCACGGAGCGCGCGGAGACGCCGATGACGCCACACAAAAGGGACGTTTTCCCCGGGATTTTCCCAAATTAAAGAAACGGAATAATCCCCTCCGAAAGCAAACCGGATCGGTGAGGAGAGAAAGAGAGGCGGGAAAGAGAGATAGGAAAAAAAACAGGTTTTAAAAAAAAAAAAAGAAAAGAAAAATTAAAAGCATTGCCAAGACTGCTAATGCAATCTTCTGCCTGTCAGATTAGAGTTATTTTAATCCAAAAAGGTTTAACCGCTCTTAAAGATTTGAAAGGAAGCATGAATTCATTAGATTCTTCCTCCAGAGAGGCTGTAAATGAGAGCCAGCACTCGAAGGGTTAAGTTCACAGTTCGCATCTCTGACCTCTCTTTATCAGTTCCAACCCACAGTGAGGAGACTCTTCACTCTCCTTAATCAGTCACACTGCAAGCTATTGACGGGGGTGAACAAAAATGCACAACATTACAACTAACCAGGAATGTTTCATGTCTGGACTACTGAAGTGCTGGTGGACTAGAATGTGGAGTACAAGCCTACGGCACAGCACTCGGTGATGTCTGCCATTATACTGATCTGAGCGCTCCAACAAGCACCAGTCTCTCACCAGTGACACTGAGTTCAGGGAGTGAGACCCACAGAGCGCTTATTGGGGCTCGTACAATGCTGAGAAGGCAAGGGTGGCATTGGGGTGCACTGCAGTCTCGGGACAATGGCGGAGATTTCGGGACGCAGAGGTGGCCCGGTTTGCGGGGGGGTGCGGATCTGAAGTGGCTCTCATTGGGATGACAGGCGCGCCTCTCCCCCCCCCCCGCCCTCTGTGCCTTTGTTTGCAAATATCCCAGCATGCCCTGGCAGCCCTGGGTGTCCCGTCAGCAAAAATGAGGCTGGGTGGGGGGGATGACGATCAGACAAAATGCGCCCTGTCACCCAGCTGACGAAGGGGACAGGGGACTCGGCCTGTGACGGACAGCTCCGCGGACATGCCCGCGTCGCTGATGGTTTCTTTTTTCATGGAGTGATGCTGCTGTTTTATTTGGTTTCGCCTGCAGCTTGTTTTGTGCACAGAGTCTGGACTCCTTCTGGGTCAGTGGCCATCACTGCCGTGATTTACAGCGAAACAGAGCAGGGAGTGCTGCAGGGACTAAACCCCCCCCCCCAAATCCCGCTCATCCCCCACCCCCCGCCCACAACGCCCTCCCCACTCGCTCGCTTCCAGTCCGCCGCGATCGCGGATGCGAGCGCATGAGCTGGAACAGCGACCCTGAGCCAGGAGGCTGCTGCCGCCGCCGCTGCAGTGTAAATACGACATGACAAGCGCTTCGCTGTCCCGCACGGAAAGGTCGGATCAACTTTGGGCCACCGAAACGCTGCACCACCACCCCGCCGCAGCTCCGTGATAAAGACACGCTCTGATGAAAAGACACCCCCTCTCCTCCCTCCTCCTCCCTCCCTTCCTTCCTTCCCCCCCACTCTCCAAACCCTGCGATTTTCTGTCAGGCGCCTCCCCTGACCGCCCCCAGCATGGGGTCCTGCCACAGCAGCCCGCCCCATGCCGTATTCATTAAGATTATAATAATCACGCAAACACTCCAAGGGACCGGGGGGGTGGCGGGGGGGGGGGGACGCTAATCCGCTGGCTGGATGAATTACGATGACTGCACAGCGTCTACTGAAGAGATTAAAAAGGCGGATTAAGGAAATCGTAAACAGGAGTCGGTAACCTTTACTTTGATTCCGAAAGGCCCCTTGTGGAACCGTTGCTGTATTTCTACCTCCCCCCTGCTGGCTCTAAGTCATCACCATTAAAGCAAAGCAACGTATGCTTCACCTTCTCTGCCTCAGCGGCTGGACGTATCGCTGAAAAACAATGCCAATGCCTTGTTTGCACCACGCCGTCTTACAATTCAACGCTCAGTGGTCACCACTCACTTTGAGCCGGTGTGAGAGCTGATTTGACATGAACTGATCATCTGAAATTATTAGTCGAAAATATCCACAAACTGAATTACAGCAACAACAAACAACCCAACACCTGATTCAAAAATATGTGAAATATTCATCAATTTTGCACAGCAGCAATTAAAAATCAGTTCCTCTGTATTTAATAATGGATTAAGAGAGGATTCACTCAATTTTCCCTGCTTAATATCTTAGCAGGAGTGAATACATCTCTTTCTCAAACTGGAAAGAGTTAATTTATTTAAAAAAAAACTGAGTCTGGGAATTCAGGTACTTATTTATAGGTAAACTTTTTTTGAAATGCTATCCGATTAGATTACCACAAATCCTGTGTCCAATATCAAAATGACCAAGTCACTCCGTGGGCACCCCCCTCCCCCCCTTCCCGGGTCGTAATAACTGATAAGAGTTAAAAGATGGCTCGCCCTCACATGAATGAGGGTATTAAGGCACCCTCGAGGATTTGGCTTCAGAAGTGCTAACAACGCGGTGGCTTTGAAGGAAATTGGGGCCAGCCAATAAAGCCGACCTTCTGGAGAGAAAAGAAAAAAAAAATGGTTCATCGGGACAGGAGCGGCGTCAGACATCGGGAAAATTCCAGGGGGTAAACCCAGAGGAGCGTTCCCGCTGAGGCGGCCTCTCCTTCCCTGCCGCGGTTACCCGTCTTCAAACGCACACAGTCAGTTGCGAGCGCTAAACGGCTCTGACACACGTTCAGCTTAAATGCTCGTGATTCCGGCAGACCGGCAGCAAGCCCTGTCAGTACGCTGTGCGATCAATCTACCGCACGTTTCAGAGGAACATACTCTCAGAGCTCTCCTCCGCGTGGTAGCAGCACCGGGTACGAACCGATGAACCGAGCGGCACCGGATCCAGACCCAGCGCCACACGTAAGCATGAAGCGTGACTGAGCGAGCTCTGTCGGGGCATGGAGTGGACGAGAGGCCCACCGTGGGCGTGTCCGTGAAGCGAGGTGTGCTACGTGTTTCAGAGAGAGAGTGTCAGATAAAGAACTCTGAGAAAGAGCAGGCAGAGGTGCTGCCAGATATCCCAGCGTGCTGCTGTCTCACCAAGCGCTCTGGGGTCCCCCCTCTCCTGCCTGCCCTCTTCAACAGGGTGCCCCGTGAGCCCCGCCCCTCCACGGGATAATCCTCGCACCCGTGACAGGACCTGGGCAGCAGGGAAGGATACAGTAGGGGTTTCAAACTGTAAACTTTGGCAGGGCGGCTGGTGTTGAAATGCAACACCCTGGCCCTTGGCAGCCAGTCTGTGCGCCTGTCTCATATGGAGCCGCACATGGGGATTGTGGTGGGAATTCTGGCTATGAGGAGCTGGCTCTGGGCCTGGGAGGGATCTCCAAGGTGCCCCCAACCCCCCAACCCCCAACCCCTCCCGAAACTCTCATCACTCACTACTGCGGACAAACCCGGGCGAGTTTCCGTTTACCGCCTTTCGCTGCACCTCTCCATACTGGTTCCTCTGTCCCCCTCCCCCCGCCGTGACATTGCATCACCCCACGTTTTCTCCTCCAAGCCGGAGGGACACTGATGCTTTCTGCAGATTTCAGAAGGAATAAAAGCCGTCTTCATGGACCCCCTCCTCCCCTCTCTCCCCCCTCCAGTTCAACCATGTCCACAAAGCTTGTGTGTGTGTGTGTGCGCGTGTACGTGCGTGCGTGTGCATCAGGGGCAGGGGGCAGGGGGCAGGGGGTATGCCGTGGTGTGACACAAAATCTATGCGCACCTCGGG
Organism: Megalops cyprinoides; assembly: GCF_013368585.1. Lineage (NCBI taxonomy): Eukaryota > Metazoa > Chordata > Actinopteri > Elopiformes > Megalopidae > Megalops > Megalops cyprinoides. The sequence goes on from NC_050586.1 coordinate 5,828,187, forward strand.
CTGGAGTGGCGTGTTCAGGTTTGCTGAGGAACAGGAGCCCAGATGCGCCGCACGACAAAGCCACTCTCTCTCTCACGCCACCCCAGTGGAGCTCTGCCGCTGCCTGTCTGACACGCGCAACATCGGGGTTCCGTCACCGTGCCCCATCCCCCACCCCCGGTGCATCATGGGATGTCAACGATCAGAGATTTTTTTTTTTGAAAGGAGCCGTGAGGCAGAACATCTGTTGGCAGGATTCTCGCCGGGGTATTTTTGAGCTCGCTGGCATCTTGACAATTTGGAAGGTGTCAGGTTACCTGGCCTTGTGAAAATGTGCTCACTCCCAAACCAGAGACTTTCAACAGGAATGTCAGAACACTAGAGGTTTTTTTTTGAGGGTGTCTTTTTGTTCTCTCGACAATTCTTCCATCAAGAGTTTTTGATTTTTATTTTTAAATATTCACAGTGCCACAAGAGAGCAGCCTGCTTTCCAGATGGGGACATGAAAAACTACATCTCTTCTTTGTACCTTGTAGATGTTGTGAAGGAGTTTGCTCCTTTTTTTCCTCCTTTCGCTGAACCGCTGAGATGTCACCGGCGAAGAGGGCACTCTGTGCTAGTTCACTGGCTTTCTGCAGTTGCCTGCCGTCAGGAATGTGCTGACGAGGCGAGCTTTGATTTATGTCACTTTCGGTTGCGCGCTCAGAGCGGCCTCTGGTAACTGCAGAGGCAGCGACCTCCATTCCGGCCCAAACCTTTCGACCCGCTCAGCGAGACGCTCGCTTACTGTGGAGCACTGTGACCTGCGGGGTCTGAAACGCAACTCCGCAGTGATTTGACGGTTTGGGCCGGGGAGCTCAGAGCTACCCTGCCCCGCCCGTTTTTAAGTCCCCTCTTGTGACTCCCATTGGTGCTGGGACCGGGGCTGTGATGCCTTCTAAACCACACAGCCATGACCCCAAATTTGATTTGAAACCCCTAATAAACGCAAATATAAGATGCCAGTCAAATGCACAGCAGTACAGGGGCGAGGGGGAAGGGGGGGGGGGGGGGGGGGGGGGGCGAGAGAGAGAAATCAAAGAATGAAAATCTTGTTAGTAGAAGGCACAGAGCCAAAGCTTGTGCGTGTCTGCCAGGAAGGAGGGAGAGGTCCGCCAAGCACAGGCCCTTTCATATCAGGGGGCTGACACTGCGTCTGTCTGGGCTGGACGGTCTCCAAAGCAACCACCGCTCCGGTGTCAGGGCGATTCTGTTTACTCTTGCCCTTCCTTCCTGCAGACCCGTCTCCAATGTGACATTCAGGTGGGCATCTTTCAGCACCAGGCCTCCGCTGCTGGAGGCTGATCCTGATGAGGTCGGACAGTCATGACAGCACCGCTCACTGACACTCCTTTCAGAGGGAGAGTGCATCACGAGGCGGACTGGCAAACGGTATAATCGAAAACACGCAGGCTGCTTGTAAAATGGAAGGAAGGGTACTCCGAAAATGTGAAGTGAGTCTCCAAATGCTGTGCTGGATGAGTACTGATGAGACTGTGTAGTGACGTAATCTCTGTCTGGTGTGTACAGCGTGTGACATCGTGTATCTCTCGAGTGTGTGGCTTGGCAGAGGGGGGTAGGGATGGAGGGATGGGGTGATGGGGTGGGGTTGATGTTGGGATGACGGAAAGAAAATGGACAGCTGTGATCATGCACCGGCCGTGTCTGTATTAACTGCCTGATTTCGCGCAGCCCGCGGACGCGGCTCCCTCGATCACTCACGGTGTTTATACCCTCGACAGGGTACAACGACAAACCGCAAGCTGCCACAACGCAGTAGCACTGCATCAGCCCACAGCAAGCCACCCCCAAACAGTGCATTGCGTTAGAGTCAGGCCTCTCGCATCACACGCAAACGTGGCAGGGTGCACTTGTGGCACCTCCTAACCTTAAACCAGACACCCTCCCGGGAGCAACCAAACCACACCTCGGCCAGAGTCCCGGCGCGCTGGCAGCCGGCGTGACGAGGGCGCCCACGTGGCGGAATGTTTCGGTTCAGCGTTTTTGGTGCCGCGCTGGGTCCTGGCTGCACCGAGCTGTGGGAGGGAATGTGGTGTTCCTCCCACCACCTGCAGCTCTGTCTGCGCTGCCCGGACACAAAACTGCGCAAATACTCACGGGCCCCGCCCCCTGTGTCACCCGTACGCACACGGAGGGACCAAGGTCATGCCACCCCCTCCGCTCGCTTCTTAATCAATACGTGGAACCCTCCCCTCCTCCTAAACAAGGCACCCGGGAGAACTTTACAGCTGTTCAAACGACAGATTTACAGCTCTGACCAGAACAATAAAGGGTCCAGCGTGCGATCGGTGGGTTAGCACAGCTGCAACCACACACACACATATACACACACACATATACACAAAAACACCGTCTTGCAGCCCAGATGCCACTGCTGGTCAAGGCCAGGTTACACTTCAACCACAACAACAAATTGCAGCTGCGAGGCCCCTTCCATTCTAAAACTCACAGAGCACTCTGCTCCAACCATGGTTTCCCCCACCAGCAGAAACTGCACGCTTCTACTGCCAATGTACAGGCCAGCTTCCACCGCTGCTACTGGCTGTGAGTCACTCAGTGCAGTTTAAACAGTTCTACTGTTACAGCAGTCAGGATACTAAAGACCACCGATACTGCTCCAGCAACTGTACTGAGGATGGTGGAAAATACCACACAGACAACTCCAGTGTCCTGAGAAAGGCTTTATGGTGCTTTCACTGCTTCATTATTACGACCCCTTCATTGCTGTAAGAGATGCTGCCAACACTGGCACGGTCCGCTGACATGTTACAGAGTGACTATACATGCAGCTTCCAGGGTTCTGTGTGGGGGAAAAAAACATGCTTTAGGAGCGCCACACCGAGGGGTTTCAGGACGCTAACGCGTGGAAGTATATTACATTTTATCGCACTGCATTCTGATCTAAGATGATTGTATTCCGTGCTCAAGTGAAATGCCTCTGTGAAAGAGAGGAACAGAAAGGTAGCGGGTTTATAGGGTGTAAAATCCATTTTGCAGGTTGCGCTGCGGGTTCTGCCGCCAAATGGGATTCAGCGTCTTAATAATAGATGACTGATTTTACATCCTCAAAAGTATCTGCAGAGAGACGGAGTGTACCCAGTCTCAAGGGCCGGGTTCACACTGGGGTAAAGGGAACAGCTACCGGGCTTAATAACTCACTTCGTAACACGTGTACTGTGGCTGAACGTACAGAGTTTTACCCCCGCTCTCTCTCTTTTGTGGTGGAAAAACAAAAGAACTTCAAACTTAAATTGAGCTGATCTTGAGGTTTCTTAAGGCTCTGCTGAGGGAACTGACCTGTAGGGAAAGGTTCAAATCCTGGGTAAACAACTGCTGATGCAGTCTTGAGCAAGGCCCTTCCCGGGGGGGGACTGAATCAGTAAGTATCCACCGACACTAACGGGAAAGGGACGAAATGAAAGGGGTCGAGCAAGACAGGCTAACGGTGTTGGCACCGCCGGACGTGTGTTAGCCCTGGAGTGCAAAGCCGACTAATGACCCATCCTGCAGATGTGACACCCTCTCTCTCTCTCCTCGTTCCCTCGTTCCTCCCCAGCAGGCCCCCGGGGAGAGGTGTCAGCCGCGAGGGAGAGCGTCTCCGAGCCCTGGGAGGTGACAGACGCGTCCGGGCGGAGGGACGCCTTCACAGCTATGGAGGAAGCTGCTAATGGTATTTGCTGCAGCGGGAGGGAGCAGAGCTCAGAAACACCAGGTACTTCCAGCTCTGAGCTGCTGGGCCCACAGACTGGCAGGTCTTACCTGAGGCAGATCTCAGATCTGCTCACACGGCCCACAGCGCAATACCTTCTCCAGAGTGAGCTCCAGTGACCTCGGAAGTGGTTTCCGCTCACTCTGCTTGCTATGTGACGGGCATGTTGCTCACCAGCTGCAGCTAGCCCCTGAATGCAGGCTGCAGCAGAGCCAAAATGGCCGCCGTGACGCACGGTCAGGACCGTCCTGGTGCCTTCGGTGAACATTCAACGCTGTCGGTGAGTTTTGCGCTTCTGACAGAAACCATCGACCGTTGACTGTACCCTGAGGGCGACCGCCTCGCTTTTGTGCAGAGAGTGCAGCTGGAGCAAAAATAAATTACACATGCATACACACGCGCGCAATCACACACACATACAAGCGCACACAGGCTGAGCTTCTGTGCGAGTAGGCTGGGACCGAGTCTGCTCTGTCATGGCTCTGAGCTCAGAGGCGAGAGAGACAGACACCGTGGGAGGAGAGGAGCCCTGCAGAGGAGTTCCACCCTTATTCCTGCCGCCTCTTCACAAAAAATACTGGCTGCAATAAACATTCATTGCTGTCGGTGGGTTTTACATGAAATCAACTCACTGATCAATGAATGCAAACTGCGGTACAAACACCTCGAGGTTCACCGACGGGGGCGGGGGTCAGCGGGACGACGAGAGCCCCAAAACCAAACCCTCGCTGGTATTGGAACCACAGTGCAGACCCCTCACTGAAATCGGAACTGAGGTATGGACCCCTTGCCGGAATCAGGACCGGGGTGCTCCTGTACTGCCCTGTAGCGTCCTATCATTAAACACATCTGGACATTGGACTAAGGTGGCTTCCTTGGGTGTGCTCTCCGGGTGTATTCAGGTATTTCCATTGTGTCACCGTCACAGATTTCATGTGGGGAGTGCACCAGCATCATTAAATGATAACTTTAACCATGAAAAGAGCTGATGGATAAGTGTTAAAGGTGTTCAAGGGGTTAAGGGGGGGGGGGGGGGGGGGGGGGGGGGCAAAGAGAGACTGTGAGAGAGACGTAAATCATATTATGTACATAAGTTGCACAGCATAATACATAAGTTCATATGGCTGTGTTTTATTATTTGCTTTATTGTTCACATTGTCGCTTTGGCTACACAGAGCTTGTCTGTCCTGCCAGTACAGCACCTTTGAATTTGAATTTGAGAGGAAGGGGGTTGTATAATATATAATAGTGAGAGATATTAAAAGCAAAATGGAGACCAAGAGAGACACCGTACAGCACTCAAACTGAACATGTATGGCCCAGCTGATCATTCCTAACCCTCCACTTTGCTGCACAGGTTAACTGCAGGTGGGCACACACTGGACACAGAGCAGAGAGGGATCTTAACACCGGCGATGCCTCCTGTCAGAGGGCTGGTGTTCCTGCTTCAAACTTGCCCGGGCAAGACTGCAGCACTGCCGCAACGCATCAGAGAAGCTCCGTCCGTAGCCTGATGCACAGCCAGCGGCCGCCAGGCCCGGAGCTCAGAGACTCGAATCGCTTTATTCACCCATTCATTCCTTCACTCCTCCATCCTCAGCCCCGTCATTTCAGCCCTTCATCTCTCAGACCCGGCCTCACCGCTGCGGCACAGCGAGCCGAACCACGAAAGATAGAAAAATTCCACCGGAGTGGCAGTCTTTGTTCTGATTAACAGCTCTGGTCCTTTCCAAAGGCCCCGGAGCACGGTTCCAGCAGCCTGGAGTGCTTTGGTATCGGAGGAGATTTCATCATTTTCAGCCTTCGGATAAAAATAAACCGGGCCTGAAATACAGTTAAACCCACGAATCCAGCCTGGCAGACATATTTTGTATGTAACTGAGCAACAGTGTTTCACACTTTTTCCCTCTAATTTTTTATTATAGTATGGCCTAACTTGTAGGCAACCTTCTCAAATAGAAGCTATGAAATAGTCCACACGTTTGCAATTTTTCAAAGCCACCTCTCTTTTTAATTGAAAGAGGTGCGGTCATGTGGAAGTAATCAACGCTGTAATTGGCCAGTTAACTTTTGTTACTATGCTGGGAAATTTTTAACACATTGACATTTTCCAGCCCAGACCAAACGCACATTTTTTTTCCCCCGTTTCTTTCTCCCCCCCTTTCTTTTTACAGTGGAAAGTGTCTGACAGCCCAATGAAAACCAGGCTGTGTCACGGCAACCCATCTTTCACACACGCTGTGAAAGACGGAGCGGTTTTTCGCGAACATTAAACCCAAAGCAGGAGTGGGCTTTCCTTTTCGGATCGACCCGTTAATGATTCATTTGCCAGTCAAGGTATGGAGGAAGCGTGGACATCACCCTTCGGCAGAGGCGCTGATCACCCTGCTCTCAAACGGGGCTCCTCCGCTAGCGATGGTTGGGAGAGGAGGGAGGGAAATGGTTTCGGAGGCAGCGGTGGCCGTGGAGGCCCCCCCCCCCCCCCCCCCCCAGCTGAGATCTGTCAGACAGCTGCACTGAAGACCAGCCCGGGTCCCGGCCCCGCCCTTCACAGAAGCGGTAAAACCCGGAGCGTTCCAGCTGCCAGCAGGGAGGAATGAGCCGAACAAACGGAGGATCTCACATCTGCTGGATGCCCCTCACTCTGACGGACACACTGAGGGCCGGCTTAAAGGGAGCCCCACAAATCCACTGCCTCCAGTTGATTTTTTTTTGTTGCGAGGGGGAGAGGGTGGGGGGAGAGCCGTATCACTCTGACGGACGCACTAAGGAGGGTGTTAAGGCAGCCCTTGCAAAACAAGTGTCTCAAGTTCATTTTTTTTTTTTTTTTTTGGGAAGGGATGGGGGTGAGGATGGCCATATTGCTAAGGAACATCAGAGCCCCCACATCACCATCTGTCCCTGGCCCTGCACATGCTCAGTAGCGACACACGACCCTGTCACCTCTGCACAGTCTATGAGAGCGCTGACTAGACGCAGGGCAGAACAGGAGGCACAGCATGTACTGAGATCTGTAGCCTGTCACCACACATTCGGACCTTCAGCAACATTAGACCCTCCGCTACTGACCCAGGGCCACAGTGACATGTATCCTCACACAGACTGACTGGACACAGAGCAGAACAGGAAGTGATGCGCACTCCCAGATCTATAACGCATGTAGCCTCTCACTGCATCATACAAGACAACACACACAGTGTCTCACACCGACCAAAAGCAGCGCTTTCACTCCCAATAAAAATGAAATATACTGAGAAACAAGTTCATCAGCCCAAGGATATACTGCAGATACAATTAGAATATATTAATATGTATCAGAAATATACTGAAATTACATTACATCACTGTCATTTAGTACACACTCGTATCCTGAGCAACATGTGATTTTATTCATTTACACAGATAGATATGTGGGTTAAATGCTTTGCCCAAGAGTACAACAGCAGTGTCCAGTGGGTAATTGAATTGAACCTGTAACCTTTTGGTTAGGAGTCCAACTCCTTACCACTACACCAGACTGGTGCCCATATAACAAAATGCCAATAATTTGCATATTTAATATAATGACCTAAAAATAGCTATCGACCTAAAAATCTCAGTATCCAACTTTCTTTCTGTAGAGGCTGGGTTATCCAAGTATTCCATTTAGCATGCCATTAAAGTGCATTTGCGGTAAATATTCCAAAGCTGCTTATCCAATCAATAAGCGTTTATCTTTCTGCAGGAAGGTGGCGAAAAAAAAAAATCAACAGCAATTACCCGCGGCGCACACACGGGACGGGGACGGCACCGCAGGGCTCCCGGTGATAAATGTTTGACTTCCACGGAGAGCGAAAGACTCGCGGTGCCCGGGAGATACTGCCAGCAGGGAGCCGCAAGCGGGACTCTGCCCCTCCAGCACACACTGCGAGCGTGATCCACCGGCCTCCATCGAAGCGCTGACTTTTAAAACGACCGCGGGAACATTCAAGTCTCCTTACACCACACTTGAAAATATGGCTCAATTTGTGCGGAAAAGTTATTTCTTCACACCATTCTTGCACGTTTAATAGAGCAGTGTTTTTTTTTATGAACAGATGAAGTTATTTATTTTATACGCACTGTGTGTTTGGGTTTACCATTTTGTATTCTACCACTCACATACGTAGCAGGTTTTAATAGCTGATGTTGTGCAGCTTGTTTTACCCTTCTCAGAACAACAGTTCACCGAGTGACATCATTTTCGCTCTCATAATGTAATTAAGCCAATAAAGTTGGCCGCGAAAGCTTAGTCACGTTTACGTAATGCCCGTGATCTACCGTTACTGAGAAAAGCTACGGCTGGAAGCGAGAAATTACTTTGGACATTCTGTCATCACAGCTAGTTATTACAGCTAAAAATTAATATGCATACATCTCCGATGATTCTTTGCATTTGTGAAATTGCATATTACAGCTTCGTCATTTCAAACAGTATGCTACACATCAGAAGTCTATGCAATGTGCTGTGCAGCTCCTAACACTCAGCTGATTACCGTCACAGTGTTGATTTACGAGGCATTCTTTCGGTGTCATTTCAGGCATTTCGACCTTTATATTCACTGCAAATCAGACGGTTAAAGGCCTCGTAAAACTGTACGAGCGTAAACTGTGCGCCGCTTTCTGGCACAGCTAACGCGCCTCTGCGTTTAAAGACTAAATACACTTTCTAAACTTGCATTGTTTCGAGCGAGACGCACACGCAGTTCGGGGCTGCGTTTCTGTGACAGGACTCCATTGTGGCAGGAGAGAGGGCCTTATTCAGGCCTCTGGCCAGGCCCTATACGCCTGTGACATACATTAGCGACACACAATGGCGCAGTTGTTTATCACGCTAACGCTCCGCGCTGTCATTAAACACGGTGAAGTTATTGGGAATGACACTCGGAACACTGTGACCCACTTCTGGATGACCTGCAAACATTCCCCAGGCTTGACCCAGAGTCTCTCTCTCTAACACACACACACACACACACACACACACACACACACACACACACACACAGACAAAGGTACATTATGCACAAAGAGAGAGGAGGAAAAATCTGGGCTGATCATAAATAATTAAACTAAACAGACGGGTTATATATATATAAAACACACAGAAGGGCATTGAGTTCAGAGCTCCGGGAGCTTAAAGTTCCGCATATCAGTAGGAATGCACAAGTGTGGCTGTTATCTGCGTACAGCCGACGCTCGGCACCCCACTGGCCAAACACAACCCTGCACCTAAACCCAAGGCACTGCGCTAATTATCCTCAACAGCACATGTCAGGCTTACTGCGGCTTCTGAGGCCAGATCACATGAAGAACACAGTCGTCCGCAGAGGTAACATGAACAGCCAGCCCGGTGCATTGTGGGATATAACTCTGGGGACCCTCTGAGAGTTGGGGCCGCAGATTGGCGGCGCTGGATGAGTTTTATGACAGCTGAGTCCTCATCTCCGATCTCTCACCAGGGGGTGTCAAACGTTACTCCCAGATGGCCACACGTACACTCCACTTAGTTAATTCACTGTATATATACACACTATATGGACAAAAGTATTTGGCCACACCTGTTTTTCAGGGTTTGGGCTAGGCCCCTTATCTCCAGTGAAGGGCAATCTTAATGCTTCAGCATACCAAGACATTTTGGACAATGCTATGCTTCCAACTTTGTGGCAACAGTTTGGGGAAGGCCCTTTTCTATTCCAACATGACCGTGCCCCAGTGCACAAAGCAAGGACTATAAAGACATGGTTTGATCGAGTTCGGTGTGGAAGAACTTGACTAGCCCGCACAGAGCCCTGACCTCAACCCCATCGAGCACCTTTGGGATGAACTGGAACGGAGATTGCGAGCCAGGCCTTCTCATCCAACATCAGTGCCTGACCTCATAAATGCTCTACAGAATGAATGGGCACAAATTCCCACAGACACACTCCAAAATCTTGTGGAAAGCCTTCCAAGAAGAGTGAAAGCTGTTATTGCTGCAAAAGGGGGACCAACTCCATATTAAAGTATATGCATTGGAAAACAATGTCATTACAGTCCCTGTTGGTGCAATGGTCAGTCGTCTGAATACTTTTGTCCATATAGTGTATTTACACCTGTGCACTTCCCACAGTGCACTGCAGCACGGCATCCGACTGCGTGGCACAATATATAATCCTGTAACGTGATATATCATATGCAAAAGTGGGGAGAAAAAAGAGGAAACTCCGCAGTGAGCTGGCTGATGAAGCGATTGAGAGCCGAGAATGGGGAATGGGGGGGGGGGGGGGGGGGTACAGCCGGTGCGGAAATGAACACGACACACCCGAATCGCTGTCTGTCAGGATCTGTGAGGCCGTGAGACGGAGAAGGACCCAGAGGGTTGCAGGTCTGACTCACAGGCAGGGCTCTGACACGTTACCCCTGAGCACAGAACTTGCGCTTTAAATTGCCTCAGTGAGCATAAATATCATGCACAAAGAGATGGCATGCAAGTTTTAGACCACGCAAGCTGCCCTGGATTCTTTAGCCTGCTCAGTTAATATAATATGGGATGTAACAGTGATACATAGAAACAGAAAACAAGTGTGGCAGTACTTGTTAACCAAGTGGGGAAAAAACATGAAAAATCATGAGGAGGTGGCAAAGGAGAGGACCTAGTTGGTTAACTGCATCATAAAAAAGAGAGAAAAATGCTGCAGTCCTTAAATAGCGTTAGGAAATAAATGGCCAATTTTGTGCAGTTATGTGAGGACAATGCAAAAGCCAGAGTTGGGAAACGGCCAAGTCCTTTACCAGTTCACTGAGGCCACACTCCCTGCGCGGAATGTTTGAACACAGAAATGTCTGTGACTGCTGCCCCCTTGTGGACATCAAACAACATTGCAGGATAATACATCCTGCAATGTTTATTGTGGCACTACTAAGCAAATAAAGTTTACTTCCTCAAAAGCACATAATGTATAATACACTAACATGTTGGATACTCTAAATGAGCAAAGGGTTGTAACTAGTACAGATGTTTAGTATACAAATATATTCTATGCCATTACAGTCATTTAGTTTAGTTTCAAAATGTAACTCATGCATATACCAGAGCTCAGCCTCCTGTTAATGTCTGTTTAGGTAAAGGAATTTGCTTGACCCCACAAAACACTGTGTATCCTCTGTAAGCTTTCAAATTCAAAACCCCTATGAAACATTCACTATGCTAAAATCAAAAAATGTCCTCATCCACACATGTACCACCATATGCAGAATTAATTAGAGGACGTTTGTGTTAGCAATGAAGACCATTTGAAGGACAGCAAACTTGTTAATTTGCAGCACTTTTTTATGGAGGGGTTAGCCACAATGAGTAAGAGGTTATGTAAAACCGGAGATGCGATTTGAGAGAACATGCCAGCCGTCAGCAGTGGGATCACACAGCCCTGGCCTGTCCGTCTGCACGTGTGACCCCTCTGGAGTCTGACAGCGCCGGTTTGTCACCGCTCCCCTCCCGGCTGTCCCTCCCCCCCTACCCCGCCCCAGCGCTTCCTGGCACAGAGACCCTCTGTCTGGGCGGTTTTTCGGTTCGCGAGGCAGAGTGCGGGACCCCAATAATGAAGAGTTCACACGCCTCCAGGGGGCTCGACAAGACCGCAGCGCCCCCCTAACATGGAGGGGATTAGCGCGGGGTCCCCAACGAAGAGGCCGTCCCGGCGAGAGAGAGACATGTTCTCACAGCGCCCCTCTGCTCCCGCGCACCAAAACCCGCCATTCACGCCGTCTTACGGGGTCAGAGCGTCAGAACGGAGCAGCCGAGGGGGTGAGGAGACCCGCCAGACCCCGGCTTTAACACGCCACCCCTCACGCTGACTGCTCCCTTTTCACCCTTAATCCTATTGGTCACGCCGGCAGCGGGGCGGCAAGGATTGGCTGACGGGTCCGTGTATCCATGGAAACCGGGGGAAAGGCGGGGGGGGGATGGAGCAGGAAGCTGACAGCCAGCCCAGATTAAGTGCAGACTCAAACTGCACACCGCTTTGTTCTGCGGGATTTAGCTCTCGCATACAGTACCCCTCTGGATGGTAATCATGATGTACTTAAACCTGCTCTATGCTCCTCAATCCCCGGCTCGCTCCGAATTAAAGCACACTCTCGGCTCTCTTTGTCTGAGAGGAGACTGAAGCACAGAGCTGAAATCCACTCCCAGCACTGAAGACTTTTCAGTTTTCTTTTTTTAAACTTACACACACTGATTAGTTGTTTATATGTCTTGGGGGGGGGGGGGGGGGGGGGGGGGGGGTCATTTTAGTTTATACCGTCAAACATTTGAGCTGAATTTCACATGAGTGTTGATTCAAAGGAGAGCTACCTTTCTGCTGATACAGTTAAATCCTTTGCCTTAATGTCAGCAGAGACAGCGTCTGGAGACAGAGAGCAGGGGGTGCTAACCCAAGGGCTTTACCATCAGTTTGCACTCATCGCTCCACGAATTCAAGGAGAAATGCTTAAGTGCCACCGCTCACGGCCCAGCCGTCATGCGTGACATCATACATTTTCTCACCAGACATGCTTATTCAGACACTTACATTTTTTACATTCTGACATGTTAACCGTTTACACAGCTGGGTATTTATAGAAGAGGGTTAAGGGTTAAGCTCTGTCCCACCTGCGAATTGAATCTGCATCCTTCGGATAATAAGCCCAGTGCTCACCCTTTATGCTACACTGCTGCCCAGTCCAGTCCGTCCAACACGTTTGTTACTGATTTGTGGCAGTTTAGGGAAGAGAGATGATTTAGCTCCTGCTGCCTTTACAGACACCACCTCTTTACCATGTATGGCCACCAGGGGGAGTTAGGCAGGGGCAGTATGGAGCGGTGCGATGCCATTACCCTACAGCCCAGAGGGGGCAGCAGAGGTCCTTATGGAGCCAAAAATTAGCTGAGAACCCCACCCCTACCCCCACAACATTGCAGAAGGGGGACTGACCAAATGCCCCCACAGTACTGGCTTCTTTTATATGGAGGCAGCAGTGTGGCGTAGTGGTAAGGAGAGGCGCTGGTAACCCAAAGGTTGCTGGATCGATTCCCTGCTGGCGCTCTGCTGTTGTACCCCCGGGCCAAGGTACTTAACCCAAAACTGCCTCAGTAAATATCCAGCTGCATAAATGAGCAACACATAAAAACCGTAGCCTATCTCAAGTCGCTCTGGATAAGACTGTCTGCAAAGCAGCTAATTATTAATGCATGTGATGTATATGAATGCCTCTCCCTCTTTCCTCTCAAAGTGAGACTTCTCTGTCCTGTGGCTACTCATCGCTAACTGAAGTGAACACAGTAACACACCACAGTCTGTGGATACGGGAAAGTGCTCAAACTCATCCGAACAAGTACTGCCTATGAAAGACACTAGCGTATGTGAATTATTCATGTCAGCTCTTTTGATGGACCAGGGGAGAAAACGCTGCACAAAACATAACTAATTTAAACGCTCCCAGAAAAAGAAAGCATTTCACTTTTACACAACTTCACAGTGAACACTGATTCCATCGTTGATTTTATACCTGATGTAATCCATCATATAACAGAAATATATGCACATCATGAATAAAACATTATACATATGATCTGAGTACTGCTTGTTGATTTTTTTCCTCCAAAAATAATCTCTCCACCAAATGTACAAATCATAAAACATCTGGGCAGCCCAGCAGGCCAAAGATGTGAAACATTACACTTAGTAAGAGGCACCATAAATCTGGAGTTAAGAACTCAGGGGCTCAACCAATCAAACTCAACCAAAGCTGTAAATCCCAGCGCTTACAACCACGGCTGACCGCACATTCCGGTCTTCCTGACCATGCCGCGCTGGGGCAAATGACGTGGACGGCTCAGTCTGGCAGCGTTTGACGTGCTGAAAGTTCCGGCAGCCGAGGGTATTTTGGTCGCAGTGCCTGCAGACGGACGAACTCGCTCGGTTTTTTTCCACTCTCACAAAAGATGCTGGCCTGCCGTCAAGCGCAAGAAAACCGCTAAGACGCGGACGCGCCAGAACACCCCGGCCCACACGGGCCTGCAAACACCAGCATTTTCACATTCACATGTCCAGAATTAGCAGAGAGGGAGCCCAGATCGGGCTGATCACAGCTTTAATGTCATACACTCGCGGCCGACGAGCCAGACAAGGCACAGCTTCCCACTGAGAACACACAAAACAGTCTCTCTCTCTCTCTCACACACACACACACACACACACACACACACACACACACACACACACACACAAATCTCTGTCACTCACACACTCCCAAATTCTCTCTATTACACACACACACACACACTCACACACTCACAAATGCAAATCTCTCTCTGTCGCACACACAGACCAAAATCTTTCGTACTCACTCATAAACACTCTTGGACATAAATAAATACACTGACTCACATTCTCTCTCACTCCCTGTCTCCCACACATAGACACATACACACACATACTCTTTCTCTTTCTTTCTCCCTTTCTCTCTCTCTCTCACACGCACACAAAGGCCACACACACACACATCAGCTTCACAGGGGAAGCTCACACACTCCTTCAATAGCCACTGTGTGTACACAACTGCAGGGCAAATTGCTGACATTGAAGTCTGAAGAGACGCTTTATTGCGCATTCTACGACACGTCAATATCTGAGCTCAACTCATATCCTTCTCACCACAAGGTCGCAACTTTGAACCCCAGATGGGAGACTCGTACCCTACAGCAATGCACTTAACCTGAACTGCACCCAGCCACTCTCTAGCTGTCCATATAGACAGCATGTAAGAATGCAAGCTATGCGTATCACCTGGGATAGGGGTATATGCTAAGCAAATGAACAATGTAAAATAAATCATTCAGTTTTACCTTGCTTTTTTTTTTTTTTGTAAGAGCGAGAGAGAAAAAAGGAAGAGACCCGATACTTTCAGAATCGTTGAAAACAGCTGTGGCGGGCCCAGCTATCTGCCCTTTGACCTGCTCTCCGGTCACAGAATAAGGGTCTTGGATTTCCCATCCCATTGAGCACTGTTTACAAGCTCCAGCTTTGCACAGAAGAAACCCTGAATCAGCTACACACACACCCCCTAAACCCCCCCCCCCCCCCCCCCCCACAAATCCCACCCCCCAGCCCTCGCCACAACCTCTCCCCAGCAGTGCCCACTAAAAGTGGTGTGCTGGCAATGCCTACTGAAGCATTCTGGGAAGGGTACACAGGACGAGGGAGGGGGGCCCGATCGTATCGACATCAGCCCCCCGTTTACGGCCTAATTGGACCAGGGAACATAAATCAAATTATTTCTCCCACTTTGGGCAACAATGCGGCCCTTTCTCCAGGCGGCAGGTTTAACAGCCCCCCCAAGCCCCCCCCCCTCCCAGTTACGCCTGGTTCCCAAAGGTTTACAGCTGCCCGGCGTACAGGGGGCTGATGGGAGCTCAGGCCGCGGTCAGCGGGCGCGCTGTTGGGGGGGAGCGGTCAGAGCGGAGTCACCGTGAGGTCACAGAGGGTCAGGAGCTCCTGAACTGTGTCTGACCCCCGACCTTTGGCTGGTGCCACCTGGCACTGGGGCGGGGGAGAGAGAGCGAAAGGGAGAGAGAGAGAGAGGGAGAGAGGGAGCGCTCAGCAGAAATGACCTTTGGCTGAACCTGGAACTTAACATTGGACTCGCCTCTCCCCACGACTGTCCCGGGCAGAGAGAGAGGGAGGGGCCAGGCCTGCCAGGCTCCACACAAAGTTCAGAGGTCACGGACACAAGAACCAGGTCGGGGGGAAATATGGGGTGCATTTGACGATCATGGCTAAAGTGTGTACTCCTCAAACAATTTCTGAAAGCTGTAAAAACAAAATAAATTCCAACTAACACATACCGAACAATCAGTTTGGCTTCCAATATCTGAAGTCTCTGAAGAAACTCTGGGGTGGAAAGTTGGATTTAGTTCTGTTGTTTTCTTGTTTTCCTCTCCCTTTTTCTCCCTAACCATGTATTTTAGTTTTTTTTTCCCTCTTTCAACTTTGGGACACTGTCTCAAATTAAAATATGCGCACATCTTTAAAACTGCCTGCGAGCTGACCCACTTTTCAGACGCAGTTTCCATAACAAAGTGACAAGCCTGTTTCTCTGTTCACTGATCCTGTCCTTCAGGTCCCCGCAGCAAGTGTGACAGGGTGACGGCAATGACAGCCAAATCCAACCCCCCCAAAAAAAAATCTACCCCGATGTCTGTGACTCCTTCCTCACACCCATCCAGTCAGTGCCGAACTCTGCCACCTTGAGCTTACTGCCAGCAGGGAGGGGTAGGAGACAGGCATGCCTCATTTAGCTTATGGAATAAAACAGACAGAAACAGTGCACCCTACACCATAAAGCACAACATTAATGCTTATTTAGCTTCAATAGTGCCTGTTACAAAGTCATTAAAACACCCGAAATGAAGTTGGTGAGGAGATATGGACAGAAATACCATTTAAATTACAAAAAAAAAAAAAAAAAAAAAAAAAACATTCTACAAAAATATATTTACATTTCATTAAAATAATGAGTATTTGCCTGCCTCCCCCTGGAGATCTTGACAGTTCTAGCTCTTTGCATTTCCATGCTTGTGCAGCCACCTTGTGGACATGTGTAGTACTACAGCTCACTCCTCAGATGGCTCTGCACAATGTTGCTATTTGAGATGAAAACCTGCTCAGAATATTAACACTGATTGAAGGACAAGAGTCACCTGAACATTCTCGTGATCTTACAATGCTCGTAGAATTTCTTTCTTACAAGATTTCTAACATGTGCTTGACAGTTGTTTTTTGAACGAGCCCACAATCCTGCTTCTGGTACGAGCGATACCCATTCCTAAAACATTTGGCGTGGCTGGCATGTTCAGGCTTTAAAAAGCACACTGTAACTAAGCTCAGCCAAAATGATGTATGGGATTTGTCTACTGCTGGGTTTCAACACAGAAAAGCCCTGCCTTTTGTCCAGCTGATCAAAGCATACTCTCACAAAATTAGACTGTGGTTTGACATTTTAACCGAAGATGATAACAGAAAAAGATTAAATAAGTGACTATTAATACTCGTATTACTGTCATAACAAAAATAAATAAAGACCCTCCCTGTCTTCATCTCAGTTACACAAAGGAAGGCCTGACACACACCGTATGTACTGAAGGCAGTGAAATATTACAGTGTGAAAATGAAAACCAATAAGCAAGAACATCAGCTATGAGTTCTTCCATTGACTGGACAAGTGCGTTTCTGCCAGGGGCCCCAGTAATGCACCGGTGTCGGGTACAGGGTTTAAACAGATTTGGGAGGCCCTATACTGACAGACCACAGAACAGCTGGGGTAACTAACCTGATTATCGGCTGAGACCCAGAGTGCTCCATAATTGAAAGGCATGACATATTGCCGTTTGCTCCGCTCTCATTAAGACTAATGCCATCATTAATGTGGATAGGTGTCATCAGTTATGTGGACAGGTGACCTGTATAACAAAGTTAAGAGGGGGGTGGAGAAACCTGTATCAGGTGGCCTGTTTTGCGACCCCCCCCTTCGCTGTGCTGCTGGGTCACCCCTGCCCCACCCTCCAACACCCCAACACATCCTGGTGTACACGTTTGGAGGGGCCATCTGCCTCCAGATAAATTTCCATGGTTGCGTGCTCCCTCTCATCAACACGAGACCCTACAGAGCTGTCCGAATGAACTTATAAAATCAGTACCTTTCCACACCTGTAGAGGGCGCTGGTGGAGTGAGAAATGTCAGCACAATCATTCCCAAAGTCTGCAATCCTATACAGCTGCTAGCGTGCTAAATCATTCAGCTCAAAATAAAACCAGTCACAGATTCATATGTATCTCCTACAGTCAAATACCCAATCAGGGGTGGAGGAAAGAAATGATTTCACTCATTGTGAATCGGAAAGGGGGAAATGGCCTTTTCAACCCCGTTCTACTGCAAAAATATTTATTCGACTGTAGGTGACTGCAGGTTATTTGACTGTTTGATGACACCGTGCCCATAGGATACATGCAAAATGGTTTCCTCCACGTACAACTCTTTTATCATATGTTACATGGTTACATTTAAGATGATTCATATGGCCCTTTTTTCACCAGCATGTATTTTGATACAAAGGTACTCGTACTCAGCTAAGGTCAGTTAAAAGCTCTATACTGCTTAAGCAGTCATGAACACACACACAGCCTAACAGCAGGCTGTTTGGATGGAGTACTGAACTATGCCAAAAATCAGAGCAGTGCTGCAGTTTCAGAATGACGCTGTACCTACACATCACCACTAGGCGGTGTGCTTGAGTCAGAAATGAGACCAATTGAAAAAAATTGCTTGCACTGAACAGTCTTTGCTAATAGCGTTGGGATTACATCTAAACCCTAGAACGTGTATACTGCAATGTTATATCGGTGTGGATTTGGTAATGTCTCGGGTGTTTATAAGCGATGATAATTGTTTTGGGTTTTTGTAGCACATGTAATTTGTGCTGCAATTTCTAAAGGGCCACACGTTTTTCCAGATTTACACACACTGTCAGGTTTTACAGGCCAAGTCTATCGCGACTGCCAAGAGCCGATGAGAAACAGTCATTCAAAAGACAATGTCCTGGCAGTTACGTTTGCTATTTTGATTATGACTATGATTATGACTGTACACCAGCATAGCACCAAGAGAGTTTTGGCAGAAGGCAAACAGCTGTTTTCACTACAGGATACGAGCACCACGCACACGTTGGGCAAAAGTGTAGGACGGGTTCCAAGCTGTGGCCAGAACACCAGTGTTTATCTGATCCACCAGCACAGAAATTTCACGGCAACCAACAGAAACAAAAGAAGTGGAAAGAAATAGCTGGTTGACTTGTCAGCTACAGTAGGTGATCTTGTGTGTCCTGCAATTGTGTTCTGTATTTAAAAGTGCCAATAAAAGTTAAACAAAACAAGGGAGGCTCAGCAGTATGCATGGTAATATCTGCCCATGCATCAGCGGAGAAGCACACCATGGGTTCCAGATTTCAAAACTCATTCGGTATGTCAGTATCGGCTCCAGCAATTCCACCAAATGGAGCTAGTATAGTGGGAAAGGTTTTTTCAGTTACGTTGAAAAGATAAAAAGCTGGTTATTTCTCCACCAACACAAAGGTCAATTTTACACAAAGTATTATCTCCTTCATGGGTAAGACTCAAAAGTATATCAAAATTACCTTCCTGGCCAAAATAACCCCTTAAATACAGATGTGCACAACAACAGTAACTGATATTTGAACCATCACTCGTTTTGAATGGTCAGCAATGTGCGGTTCCTCAGTGTGAGAGTGTAAACTGTTTTAGGCCTTAAACATATGCAGTAAAGCCCATGGACTTACTCACCTATCCCATCATTCTGTTCAGCCTCCACAGAGTGGTCTCCATAGAAGCCTGGAGGGAGAGAGAGAGAGAGAGAAAAGGGAGGATTAGAAAGAGGAAGAGTACGTGGAAACGCAGTAGGGGGACATTTGTTTCCCTTATCAAATACTGGATGTGCACAGGTCTGTGTAAGATAAT